>NC_083429.1:1651485-1783802 GCF_020745735.1 Hemiscyllium ocellatum | reverse complement strand
TGATACATATTTGATTTGAAAGAGTCAGTGGTATTGTGTAACAGAGTTGGAGGGTGGAATGGTTTATGTCTATTCGTAGTTATTGTATCCTTATATCCGTAAAATGGCAGTCATTTGATGTGAGGTTAAGGCAGATTTAAAATAATGGTCCCACAATGAAATAAGGAATGCCCCTTTCCCTTTAGTGTTGTGCTACCTGTGGTGTCCTCATCCTCAGGGAACAGTGAAGACTCGGTTATTGAAGATATTCAAGGCTGAGCTCGACTGATCTTTGCTCGACAGGAGAGCCAATGTTTATTGGGAACAGACAGGAGTCGGATGGTGAGATACAATCGGATTAGCCATAAGCATTCTGAATGGTGCAGCCGAATGGTCAACTGCCACCCTTCAATCCACCTCTCGATGCTGTTACAGAGATATACTGTTGCCCCTACCTTAAGTGTTGTTTTCTCAATCCATCCCTCGAATCTGTTACAGGGTAGGGGACCACCCCATTCAGCCATACAGGATCGTTGCAATGAGATGGGAGGAGACCATTCTTCCCCTCGAAGGATTTACACAGGAATATAGAATGAAGTAATTCGGCTCGTTGAATACATTACACAGGAGGCCATTCACCTTGCCTGAACTGCTGCACAGGAACAGGGATGCTGTCGCTAACAGAAAATAGACAGTAGAGATAAATGCATATTTTTACAAAACTGTGACTAGATTTGCCTCAGAGATCACTGTAGGGTCATCAATGATCAATAATCTATGTCAAATATCTGGATGAAGGGACCTAATGGATCAAAGCTGAATTACCTTGTACACCAAGATGATCATTCAATATATCTTCAAATGGAGGTCGTGAATCTGCATTGTGGTATAGACAAGGAAGGTTCGTGAGCAAACCTTCAGAAGAAATAGTATAACATGAGTTGTCTATTGTGGTAGGAAAGATAGAACAGCAGGAAACAATTTAAATGGAGAGAGATCGCAGAACTCTGTGAAGCAGATATTTTTCATATTCCTGGTACACGAATCATATGAAGTGTGTCTTCAGATGTAGCAAGTGGTTTGGAAGTTAAGTAGAATGATATTGTGGCAATGGGTATTGGGTTTAATCAAGAATCTTTTACTGCATCTGTACAGGGCATTGCTGAGACCACATCAGATACACTGGGTGCAGCTTTGATCCTCTAAACAAAAAAAAAGCAGATGTAATTCCTTTCGAAGGTGTTCAAAGATGCTTTCCTTTACTCATTCCTGAAATGAAGGCCTTTTGTTATCGGGGATTATCTGCTAAGGTCTGAGATGAGAAATCTTACTGAAGCACGATTTTCAGAAAAGTGTTTCAGCTGGATACATATTTTTTCTTGTTAAGGAGACTGAAGTTAAAGAATTTTTTTTATGAATGTGATGTGTTAATATAAACACAAATATTATGAAGATATCAACCCATTTATAAAAATTACGCAGACACATATAAACATGTCATCAACTTATAAAGCTAAATTATAAATTAGTTTTTTTTTGCTAATGAAAGGCACTGTGCACAACAACAGCAATGATGCACCTGCATACAACATATAGTCTATTATCATCCATTCTAGAGAATGTTCTTGGAGAGTGCACATGGTCCAGTTTAGTGTTCAGTTGACATTACTATATTTTTCCACACAGAGAGGGAGAAAAATATTACCTGCCTCTAAAGCAGCAGCCAATTAGTCTTTCTCTCTCTCTTACTTTGATGTGCCTGAAAACAAGGTGTAAGAACAGAAAATCCCTGAGTCATCTTTACCACTCGTGGAGGATTCCTGGTGACAATTCATAGGAATCTCTCCACTGCGTGAAGCAAAGTGATTTCAGCCAAATCCAACTGTTCTGGGAAAAATCCGCAATCCCAGACATTTGTGTGAGCAGAATAACTTCAAAGGCAGAAGCATATTTGGGACACTCTTCATTTTACCATTCGTTCAGAGTTCAAATTTCTGCGTCCCACGTTTTTGTAGAAAATTACTCAGTCTGATACCTATTTCATTGGCCACAGCACTCAACTGGTTGCATTTAAAATTTGTTTACACCAGTAAAGGCATGGGAAAAGACATCAGTGACCCTCGAGCGTTGGTCAGTACACGGTCAAGAGATTTTCAAAGGGCTGTTCAAGTTTGTGATGACTGGATATTTCCATTTATTCAAAATTGCGTATGTTAAACTTTTGATAGACAAATGAGAGTAAGAAAATGGTACACAGACAGAAATCTGCTGCTGAGAACATAATCTGATCATAGTACGTGGTGGAGCAATGACACAGTGTCTCGTGAGCCACTCTTGCTCCACAATCATATGTTACTATGTTGCATTCAATCCCTCACGGATCCTGCACAGGATCAGATGGAGGCCACTTTCTACAAATAAGCTGGTCTACAGTAACGCAGAATCTCATTCAATCTCTCCAGACTGTCACATACGGTTTGATGTGGCTTGGAAAATGCTATTTGGAAATCTAGTCTATGTTTGAAAGACGCCTCTGGCCTCTTTACAGAGTGCCTCCTCTCTCAACTTGTGCTTCATTTGTTGCTAATTGTCTAGACCAAGATTAATTATGAATAAAGCCTCCACACCTCATCCAGAGATGACACAGAAGTGCTTTGCTCTCTCTGATTGCAACATTCAATAACAGAACGTCGAGGAACATTACAACAGGTAAATCGGACGGTCGAGCTGATTGTATACGATCTGTTAGATCTAACTCGTCTTTAATACCCAATCCTTCACACCCGCCAGCTCTCTGACAGGTTAAATATACAGTGACCTCCTCTTTAAATACTTTCAGTGATCTAGGTCTTTTAACTCTCTAGGCCAGATAATTTCTGTCATTGATTACTCTCTATAAGAGTAAAACACTCCCCACACATACACCGTCACCGAGGTGAACACAGGGGCTCAGGAAAGAGTGAATGGCCTCAATATCAAGGCAATATTTGACTGAGGGTGTCATCAGGATTTTCTACTTATTTGAGCTGAATGGGAATCAGCTGTACCCTCCTCACTGGTTGAGGTCTTTCAGAGCACAAAAGAAGATGTTCTTGGGCTGTGGCTGCCAACCCTCTCCAGCTCCAGGACATCTCTTCAGGAGGTCCTCAGGTTAACTTCATCAGCACAAACATCTTCAGCTCCGTTGTCAATGTTTACGCACTCCCAGCGCCCACCATCCATCATAAGATCAAAAGCGGGGTGATCACTGAAGATCGTAAAATATTCAGAATATTTTGTCACCCCTTAGCTCCTGAACCAGTCTCTCTGTCCATGGGCAGCAAGACCTAGACAACACTCAGGTTGGTGCTGTTAAAGTGTCGTTAACATTCATTTAACAGCACTGCACATTTCCACAGTTAAAAGAGGGGCTCATTCAGCACCTCAAGCTGGCTGCACACGGAACTGTGGAAGTCATTCAGCCCATTGAAATGACTGAACAAGCAGAGGGACAGCCCAGTCAATCCTCCTGCCTGTTCCACAGGGAGAGGAGAGGCCTGGTCAGTACATTGAGCTGTTAACCAGGGACAGGCAGAGCCCAATCTGACCCTTGAACCTGTTCCATGGAACCAGGAGGAGGCCAATCAGCCCCTCAAAAGTCTTACATGGGAACATGAGGGTGTCATTGATGCTCCAACCTGAAAAACCAATGGAGCAGAGACTGCACTCACAGACGGCTCACGATGTTCCTCGTGGCTCCATTGTCTGTGGGGCATATTATACTGTAAACTGTTTTGCCCACTGTGAAGAAGGAAACCAAATGTTTTGTGTCAACTCTCAAAGAGGCATCTTGCATCTCCGAGAAGACAAACCCATGTTCTCCATGGAGGTCAGAAGCTGGTGGGAATCGTTAACTGTTTTAGTATGAAGGTATTATGGCTGCTGTCAAGATTGTGGATAACGTGAAGTTCTATGCAGGATCACACACCAAATGTACTGTGTTAATGAGGGGAGAGTTTAGTCAAAGACTGACTCTCTCTCTCTCTCTCTCTCTCTCTCTCTCAATCGAAATGGAGAGTGGCGTGAGGTGAGAGGGACGTTCCCAGAGGTTTTTAAACTATCGAGAATCATGTAAACCTAGTAATAAACAAGTCAAGGAATTTATCACCGTATCAATGTCTGTTTCAAAAAATAATGAGTGACTGTCCACCCCTTAAGGTTAAATGCAGACACCGCTTATTCCCTCAAAGCGCTACAGATGGAATAATCATCTCAACAGTTAATCTGGTGTAACTCCTTGACACACTTTCTGCCAAGAGAATTATTCCTTATAAAAGAGAGAAAAATCTGTCCACAATAGCCCAAATACTATCTCAACAACATCCTCAGGGTTGATCACAATAATTCTATTCCTTCATTTAGCTGTCTCAGCTTCTTTCTTGTGCGGTAAAAAGCCATTCCCTCTCTCTACACTGCAAGTGATGCGGAATTTAGAAGATCCTTACATCTGTACTTCAGCATCAATAAAGTCATCGCCAGAGGTGACGATGGAGATGAATATCACTCTCGGAGGGAGACTCAATCAGAATGAATTCACTCGAAACAGGGAGTGGTCACCTACCTGAATGAAAATGACTTGCAGGAACATGAAAATCAGGCAGAGGAAGGGAGATCGCTTTTCTTTTGATCTGCCCTCACAGGATGAGTGCAGCCCTTGTCATGGCGATCGTGAACTGAGTGGCTGTGTCAGCTGTTCCACAGGACAGTGAAGAGTAAAAAACGTTGCTGTGGTTTTGCAGTTACACAGAGATCTTACAACGGACCGATGACCCATTGCCTTTTCTACAGGACATGAGGCAAGCAGATAGGCTTATGTTTAAAGCAAGCGGTGAGAATTTCATTTGCATTCCATCAACTTCCTTCAAGAGATTATTATTCTCTTCCTCTCAATTATGATTCAATGACTTGAGCACTTTGTGCTGTCTGCCCATCTGACAGATGCTGTGGAGAGAACAAACTAACTATTTCAAGTGCAAATATTTTGTGACGGAAGCATAGTTAGAAGGGAGTTGAAATGGTTACATCTGGATTTACCAAAGGCACAAAGGGTGGATTATGCAGCAGTTGCACTGAGGCTGAGAAGGTTACTGAAATATCCTGATAGTGGTCTTGGGCAGGATTGGTGAATGGGGAGAATACGTAGAAACGTAAATCTTAATGGAGAAAAAAGATCATGGAGTTCAAAAACATCTTGAACTGGTTTCTCCTCGCGCATTGTTGAGTAATTCGTGAATAGTAATTTGCTAGTAATAATTTGTAAGGAATAAAATTTTTGACTGGAACTGAAAATGATGACTTCCAAATTCTAAAATTTAAATATGAACAACAATTCAGTTCATCTCAGTTTAATGGTCAGTTGGAATGACTTACCAGGAACACCAACTATAGCGAGGATGGGATAGTAACCTCCTTGTATAATCCAAAGGATATCTTTGATCCGTGAGGCTAATGATTTCCAAGGCTGAGAAAGATAGTAAAGACCCGAGGATAAACTCCTGCCTGTTATTGCAATATTCCAGTCTAATGTTCTCAGATTCTGATCCATTATTGGAACATGCCAGTCTAATGTTCTCTAATGATCTCTCCTCCCCCGTCTCTAGAGCTGCTGTTCTCTGTTAGTGCTGTCGGTGATGCTCCCGCCCATGCTATGGGATAACACATTCCCGAATTAATAGAAGAGGCAAACCCTCCAGTGAGACATTTACGGCCCACGGAGACGGATATCAATCACAGTCACTGAACAAATAGCTCCAGCCACGCCTTTCAATTCAACACTGTTTTATTAAAATTCAAAACAATGATTAAAATTTTGACCTTCTGGACGGGGTCTGTAAGGGTGACTGACGGAGCAAATGTTAAGGCTAGTAAATCAATTGAGTGTAACCATTCAATCTGCCTTGGATATGGGAGTAATGCTGGAGGTTTATCAGAACGTAAACATGCTTCTCTGTTTATAAATGGAAACATATATTCTGTAACTACTGACCAAGCATTTTAATTTCAATAAAACATTGAGACAATTTTTATAGTTCATGATCTGAGGGGAATGTGTGCCTGAGACACGTAGGGTTACAACAGACAAATGGCATATATATGTTAACAGAGAATTTTACGTGACAAGTGGAATTCAGATTGTTATTCCAGGATCAGAGAGGGCAGATGAGGGCTGTACTATTGGTGTTATCGATATTAATGAACTGTGACTAAGAGTCATTTTCTGAACTTCAATTACAGTGTGATTATGGCATTGTGGAGGAGACAAAAAAAATAGAGAAAATTGGGGGACATAGCAGTACAGACTGGACGGAAGGACAACAATATTCCTCAGTCATCAGTATTGGAATGTTACTCTTTATAACTCATATGAAGAACAAATTCAAGGATACATCTAAATTGAGGAATGAGGATTAAAATCTGTTTTTGAACACAAAATACAGGTACATAATTATTTTCTCTCCATACTAAATTATGGAAAGTGCAAAGTGATAAGATAGTTAGAATACACTCATGATATTGAGCTACATAAATTGAAAAGTGACTGACAAAACCGTGGACGTGGTGTACAAACTTTATCAATCATTACTTGACGCGCAGCTGAGATGCTGATTTCCCTTCTATCATGATCCACCTCACTGAGTTGCTCTGGCTCAGTATCACAGTAGTGAGGGGTTTCTCAGTTTCTGCTGCTGTTCACCCAGTCTATTTAAATTAATCCACCTTCTCCCTGTAAAAATTCGCTTGGTCTTTTGGATTCTTTTTAACCGTCAGCAACTCAGCTCTGTGATATTATTGGGGATACATGATCTGAGACCACAGCCAGTATCAACACAGTGCTCATATGGTATGGCACAAGACAACAGCCATGCAGTCCGTGAGAATTTCTAAATAAAACTTCCATTTTCTGTCTTTTCCTGTCTCGCAACCCTCATGCTGTCTTCTGAACTATCCAACACACCCTCGTTTAACATCCCTCCAATCACTCTCTGTTTCCAAATTGTGCAGTTGTACAGCTTGATGTTGTGGCCATTTTGTAGAAATGTATAGAGCAGGGACAGGAATGATTGTTGTAGGGTCTGGGGTTTAGATGCTTCATTAAGAACAGGGAAGGGACTAAAAGGGGGGAGGGTGGCATTGTATTATGGTGGCAGCAAGGATGGTTGATGAGGACTCGTCTAAGAGGTAGTATGGGAAGAGGTTAGAAACAGGAAAGGAGAGATAACCCTGTTGAGAATTCTCCATAGACCTCTGAAAAGTTCCAGAGATGTAGACGAAAGGATTACAAAGGTGATACTGGATAGAAGCGTAAGTAACAGAGTGGTTGTTATGGAGGACATTAACTTTCCAAATATTGACCGGAAACGCAAGAGGTCAAGCACGTTTTACAGGTCAGTCTTTGTCCAATGTGTGCAGAATGGTTTCCTGACACAGTATGTAGATAGGAGAAAGTGAGGACTGCAGATGCTGGAGATCAGAGCTGAAAATGTGTTGCTGGAAAGGCGCAGCAGGTCAGGCAGCATCCAAGGAGCAAGAGAATCGATGTTTCGGGCATGAGCCCTTCTGAAACGTCGATTCTCCTGCCCCTTGGATGCTGCCTGCCCTGCTGCGCGTTTCCAGCAACACATTTGCAGCATAGTATGTAGATAGGCCAACAAGGGCTGAGGCCAAATTGGATTTGGTATTGGTAATGAACCAGAACAGATGTTTGATTTCGAGGTAGATGAACACTTTGGTGATAGTGACCACAATTCAGTTACTTTAGCGATGGAAAGAGACAGGTGTATGACAGGTTAATGCAGGGAGCTTACCAAAGGGTCTTCCTCGAATCTGGATTTGACATGAGAAGACAATAGTTTCCTTTATCCTCAGCTCAGATCAAAAGAGAGATCAAGGAAACCCTTCGATTTTAAAGCAAAAAACAGTATTTTTACACATTTTGTGTTGCAATGATCATACACAACGTAGTCAGTGTCCCCTCCACACCCCTTCTGCAGAACCATTCTTGTAAAACAACTGATCAATGATAGATACTTCCATGGACAACCCTAGGTTCTTATTTGTTTCAGTCATTGAACAATTTTTGTTATCTCTAGGCCTTGGGATCTTTCTATGTTGCAATCCAAAGTTAGTGGCTGTGTTGTTTTTAGTCATACCCATAATCGTTTATCTTGAAGGATTGCATTACTTCTATTCTCCATTGGGCAGGCTATCTCTTACAAATTATATTATCATATTTTACATTAAAAAGTTGATTCTGTTACAAAATTCATATTATTGTTATTATTATTTCTACTATTAACCTTTCTTTTAAGATGCCAGGCATCTCTTTAAGATTTTATAATTACGTTGATATCTGTCTCCATGATAATTTACCAAAACTTTAACTAGAACCTATTACTATTGAATATAGTTTCAAAAGCACCGCTAGCTTCGTAAAGATAATTTGAGTTGCTGTTTTTGTGGCTGAACACATCCTTAATGAGATCAGAATAAGTTACCTTTTGTAGTGATCCTTCAAAGTTTTTCTGTTACAATTTCATTATTTCATCCGTGTCCTGTTACAAGTCATCAATTAAAAAAAACATGTTTTAGAATCTTGCGAATCAGATTGTTCTTTGTTTTGCCTTGGAATAATTCCTTTCTCAAAAGCCCGTTTTTCACTTATGCTGAAACAATCTATCTTAAATTCTGGCTGTTCAAGAACAGACAGTTGAAGTAGACTTTTAAATTTCGGCTACTCCATGTCTCTAAAAAAATAGGCTGCTCCAACACTCACTATGATCTGCAAGAATTGTATATAAACAAAGAGTTTCACTCTACTTAGATACATGCGACAATAAATCCTATCAAATCGAATTAAACCAATTCTTTTGATAGAGAGGGAGAAACTCTCGCAAGGTCCACACACTCAGATCGAAGCTTTGCAGCCTGCCCCATCCATCCAACAATCGTGATAGACGATTAAGCAACTAACTGGTGGAGTGGGCTCCACAATTATCCCCATCCTATCAATGGATCAGCTCTGCACATCAGTGTAAAAAAACAAGGAAATAGTACCAGTACCATCCTCAGCCAGGGGTGTTGAGTCGCTGATTCAACTCACCCTCGTCATGATGCCCACAGAATCACAGATCACGCTACAACCAATTCAATTCGCTGCATGTGACATGAAGAAACAACTGAACACAGCAGATACGGCAAAGGCAATGTGTCCTGACACCATTCCTGCAATAGGAATGAAGACTTGTCGTGCACAACAAGCCGTGTCCCTGGGAAACCTGTATCATTCCAACTCCAACTCTGACATCTCCCTGGCAACGTGGAAAAAATACTCAGCTATGTCCAGTCCACGATTTACAATCCAACCAACTACGCCTTCCTCAGTCTCATCACGATAGCCAAATTGGTGTGAATTATTTTTGATAGAACTGTCAAGCAGTGTAGAAATAACCTGGTCAGTGTGGTTTCCAATAGGTCCCCATGTTAAGATGGTGCTGATGTGGATATGTCACTGGATTATTAACCCAGACAAGGCTAATGCTCTGGCAGCTGGGGAAAGTTAAAAACAATTAATTAAGAATCGAGATCTCTAATCTGGTATCAGTAACAGTGACCTTGAAACCAATATCGATTGTACACACAATATGTTTCCCTGATGTACTTTCAACAAACAAATCTCCTGTGCTTTCTCGCCTAAAAGTGACTCCAGAGAAACAGACAAGTGATAAACTCTTCAAGTGTCTCTGAAACAGTCAAGCAAGTTATTGTATGGTACCAAACTGCTCCGAGGTCTTAAAGGACAAACCCGGACAGGACACGCAGCACTAGCCTCGGTATCGGAAAAGGGAATAGCAAACACAGTCCTGTCGACCCTGCAGAGACCTCCTACCTAACATCTGAGAGCTTGTGACAACATTTACAGAATTTTACGACTGACTGCACAGAAACATCGAGAATGAAGTAGGCCAAACAGTACATTGATTCTCTTCCATTCTAGTTCGTGTCTGAATATCTCCTCAATACGCTTTTCCCACAGACTGTACACATTCCTTAATGTGATTAACTTGTGAAGCTATAAAATAGGAACGGCAGTAGTCCCTTTGGTGTGTCGAGTTTGCTACCCAATTCAATATAATGATCGCTGGCCCTTTATTTCCACACCGTATTCCTACTCTCTCCCCCATCCCTTCAGTGTCGAGACATCCTTATTGGTATTTAGTGCCCTTTCTTCCACTGCCTTACGTGGGAAAGAATTCCCCAGATTCACCAGTCTGAGTGCAGACATTTATTCGCATCTCAATGAAGTGTGAACTACCTGTACCTAATACTGTGGCCCATTGTTTTAGACATCCCAGCGAAGTGAATTATAATCCCTGCTTCCAATCTGTCTCGCTCGATCAGTTTTATGTATCTCACTGAGATCCCTACTCATTTTCCTAAAGCCCATGGAATATTGGCCCAGTCGCCCCAAACTCTGCTCCCACAACAATTCCAGAGATCAGTCTGGTCATTCTTTGCTGCAACCCCCAATGTGAGGTTATTCCTTTATAAGGTAAGGAGACCAAAACTGCACACAACACTGCACAATGTTCGAGATGGGATCTAACCAAGGCCCTGTACAGCTGCAGTAAGACACCCTTACTCCTGGAATCAAATCCCCCTGATATGAAGATCCACACATCATTTATCTTCCTAATTGCTTTCTGCTCTTGCCGTATTGCTTTCAGTGACTGGTGTACAAGGAGATCCCAGATCCTTTTAAATGTTACAACACCGCACTTGGTAGGTCTGTGTATACTGGATTGTGTGCCAATGTATTTCCAATATTGGCTTCTGTGTTCAGAACTCACTGCCCTGCATGGAACACGGAGTTCTGTCCAAACAAACACACAAAAAAAGTTTAGTTCCCTTTATAGATCGACATTTCTCTCCATTCTCTTTTCAAATGGTCCTCTGGCATTCTATTGTTCCCAACAAAGTAGACAACATCGCATCTATCCACACTGCTCTTCATCCGCCAAATATTTACTCGTTCACTCCATTTTTCTCTAACACCTTGACGTTTATTCCATATTCTCCTTACCTTTCAAAATCCAAGTCAATAGACTTGGAAACCTTGCATTTGATTCCCTCAAGGAGATATTTGAGATGTGTTGTGAATTTCTGGGGCTCAAGAACTAATCATAGCGATGCTGCAGTAGCCTTTCAAACTGAAAACTATCCATTTATTCCTACTCACTGTTTCGTGTCAGATCTCCTGTTGTGACACCATGTCTATGCATTATCCCCTATCCTATGTGCTTTTACTTGCACACTAGGCTTGGGACTCTATTAAAAATCTTGCTGAAAATCTAATTTCAGTACCTCTATTCGAGAGGGTACTCAGAGAGGGTATCACAGCTACAGAAGTTACCATTGTTGAGGAGTGTCTGCCTACTGACTCAGTATGGGGGGAAATTAGGAACAGTAAGGGAGCAGTCACCTCACTAGGGGTTTACTACAGGCTTCTCCAACAGCGGCAGGGAGATTGAAGAAAGCAGAGGTTGGCAGATTTTGGAAAAGTGTGAATGTAGTAGCATTGTTATAATGGGTTACTTTAACTTTCCCAATATTGATTGGAACCTTCCTCGAGCAGATGGTTTGGAAGGTGATGTTTTAGTAAGGTGTGTTCAGGAGTGTTTCCTAACTCAGTACGTTGACAGTCCGAAGAGGGGAGAGGGCATTTTGGATTTGGTGCTCCGCAATGAGCCGCGACAGGTGTCAGATCTTGTGTTGGGAGAGCATTTCAGTGATAGTGACCACAACTGCCTCACATTCTACATAGCTATGGAGAAGGAGAGAAGCAGGCACAATGGGAGGATATTTAATTGGGGAAAATGAAACAATGATATTTTCAGACGTGAGTTGGGAAACATGGACTGGGAGCAATTGTTCCATGGAAAGGGCACCACAGACACGTGTAGACTGTTTAAGGAACAGTTGTTGCGAGTGATGCATAAATGTGTCCTTCTGAGACAGGCAAGAAGGGTTAAGATAAAGGAACCTTGGATGACGAGAGTCAAAAGATAGATGGCAGCTTACGTAAGGTGGAGGAAACAAGGGTCTTGCTCAGCTCTAGAGGAATACAGGCAGGTGAGGAAGGAGCTCAGAAATGGTCTGAGGAGAGCCAGGAGGGGGCACAAAAAAGCTTGGCAGGAAGGATTAGGGAGAACACAAAGGCATTTTACACGTACGTGAGGAGTAAGAGAAAGATCAAAGAAAGAGTAGGGACGATCAGGGTTAGCATAGGGAACTTGTGTATAGAGACTGAGGAGATAGGGGAAGTCCGAAATGAGTTTTTTGCTTCTGTCTTTCCTAAAGAAAATTACCTTGCAGTGAATGAAACCATTGAGTAGCAGGTAAGCATGCTGGAACACATAGAGATTGAGGAAGCCGATGTGCTGAAAATTTTGACAAACATTAAGATTGACAAGTCGCTAGGGCCAGACCAGATTTGTCCTCGGCTGCTTTGGTAAGTGAGAAATATGATTGCTTTGCCGCTTGCGAACATCTTTGCATTCTCGTTCTCCACCAGAGTTGTACCTGAGAACTGGAGGGAGGCAAATGTAATTTCTCTCTTCAAGAATGGAAATAGGGAAATCCCCGGCAATTACAGACCAGTCAGTCTTACATCTGTCGTCTACATGGTGTTAGAAAGGATTCTGAGGGATAGGATTTATGACCATCTAGAAGAGCATGGCTTGATTAAATGCAGTCAGCACGGCTTTGTGAGGGGCAGGTCATGCCTCACAAATCTTATTGAGTTCTTTGAGGATGTTAGTAGACTGGTTGATAAGGGTAGAGCGGTGGATGTGGTGTATATAGACTTCAGCAAGGCATTTGATATGGTTTCCAATGGTAGACTCGTTCAGAGGGTCAGGAGAAATAAGATACAAGATATTTATCTGGGATAAAGAATTGGCTGGTCGACAGAAGACAGCGAATGGTACTGGAAGGACAGTACACTGAATGACTGAAGCGACTGGGCTTGTATACCCTTGAGTTTAGAAGACTGAGAGGGGATCTGATTAAGACATATAAGATTATGAAAGGATTGGACACCTTGGCAGCAGGAAACATGTTTCCGTTGATGGGTGAGTGCCGAACCAGAGGACACAGCTTAAAAATACGGGGTAGACTATTTAGGACAGAGATGAGGAGAAACTTCTTCACCCAGAGAGTGGTGGCTGTGTGGAATGCTCTGCCCCAGAGGGCAGTGGAGGCCCAGTCTCTGGTTTCATTTAAGAAAGAGTTTGATAGAGCTCTCAAAGATAGTGGAATCAAGGGTTATGGAGATAAGGCAGGAAGCGGATACTGATTAGGAATGATCAGCCATGATCATATTGAATGGCGGTGCAGGCTCGAAGCGCTGAATGGCCTACTCCTGCACCTATTGTCTATTGTCTATTGACAGTATGCTGCAAGAAAGTCAGTGGTCAGTGGTGTTCCACAGGGCTCTGTTCTTGGGCTCAATGCTTTGTAATTTTTATTAATGACTTGGATGAGGAGATTGAAGGATGGGTTAGCAAGTTTTCAGACGACACAAAGATTGGAGGTGTCGCTGGCAGTATAGAGGACTGTTGTAGGATGCAGCGCGACATTCGCAGCATGCAGAGAGTGGCTAAAAGGTGGCAGATGGAGTTCAACCAGGATAAATGCGAAGTGATGCATTTTGGAAGGTCGAACTTGAAATTTGAGGACAGGATTACAGACAGGATTCTTAGCAATGTAGAGGAAGAGTGCGATCTTGGTGTGGAGGTACATAGATCCCTTAAAATTGCCACCTAAGTGGACAGGTTGGTTAAGAAAGCATATTGTGTTTTGGCTTTCATTAACAAGGGGATTGAGTTTATGAGCCGTGAGATCTTGTTGCAGATCTGTAAAACATTGCTTAGACCGCACTTGGAATAGTGTGTCCAGTTTTGGTTGCCCAAATATAGGAAAGATGTGGATGCTTTGGAGAGAGTTCAGAGGTGATTTACCAGGATGCTGCCTGGAATGGAGAGCTTATCTTACGAAGAGAGGTTGACTGAACTCGAACTTTTTACATTGGAATAAAGAAGGAAGAGAGGGAACCTAATTGAGGTGTACAAGATAATGAGAGGCATAGATAGATTTGATGGCCGGAGAGTTTTTCCCAGGGCAGAAATTGTTAACAGGAGGGTTCATAGTTTTAAACTGTTTGGAGGAAAGTATAGAGGGGATGTCAGAGGCGGGTTCTTTACGCAGAGAACTGTGGGAGCATGGAATGTGTTGCCAGCAGCAGTTGTGGAAGTGAGGTCATTGGGGATATTTAACAGACTGTTGGACATGCATGTGGTCACAGACATTTGAGGATTCTTACATTAAGTTTACCTCACATGCGGATCAATGTTCGGCACAACATCGTGGGCTGAAGGGCCTGTTCTGTGCTGTACTGTTCTATGTTCTATGTTCTGTTGCTTTTCTGTAATTAATCTGACAGTTTCTCAAATATGTTTCCCATTTCATCAATGTGTGTTGATTTATTTTGAAGCCCATTATTTGCAGTTCCAATAATTTCTCCAAATTAGTTTATTTACTAATTTCATATTATATTTTTTTCTCCTCAGTCTCAGGTTTTCTCCTGTTTCTGGGGAAGCTCTGTTTATCTCTTTTTTTTGTGAAGACAGAAATGAAGTAGCTGTGTCATGTTTCTCTGTTCTCCATTCTCCAATCCCTGCTTTCTGACTGTAAGGAAGCTGACACTTCGACTAAAAAGAACAGCTGTTGTCTATTCCCCCTGTCCAAGACCCTTGTAATCTTAAACCTGAATTACGTACCCACTCATCTTTCTCTGCTCCAAGGGAAACAACTCAAGCTTATCCAACCTCTCTCCACAGCTCATATTTTCCATCCCAGGGAACATCTCAGTGAATCGTCTCAGCATCTCATCCAGTAGAATCAATGCTTCCTGTAATGTGGCTGCAAGAACTGCACACAGTATTTACTTCGGCCTTACCAAAGTGCCATAAGCCTCCTATCATGTTTAGGTCAACGGACAAAGGTTATTCCTACGGTTCTGCCTAACTCATCAATGATCATAACCAGTCACATTCAGGGATGTGTGGAGAAGCACTCTCTGAGTTTCTTAGTATGCTGCCATTCAGTGAGTATTCCCCTGTCTGGTTCCTCCTTCCAAATCGCATAGCCTCATATATATCAGGGTTACATTCCATCTGCCATTGACCTGCCCATCTGACCAATGCATCTGTATCTTCCTGTAACATAAGGCCTTCCACCTCACTAGGACAAAGTGCAGACTGCAGATTCTGGAGATCAGAGCTTAAAAATGTGTTGCTGGAAAAGCACAACAGGTCAGGCAGCATCAAAGGAGCAGGAGAATCGACGTTTCGGGCATAAGCCCTTCTTCAGGAATGAGGAGGGTGTGCCAAGCAGGCTAAGATAAATGGCAGAGAGAAGGGACTTGGGGGAGGGACATTGGCAATGCGATAGGTGGAAGGAGGTTAAGGTGAGGGCGATAGGCTGGAGAGGGGGTGGGCGTGGAGAGGTCGGGAAGAAGATTGTAGGTCAAGAAGGTGGTGCTGAGTCCGAGGGTTGGGACTGAGATAAGGTGGGGGGAGGGGAAATGAGAAAGCTGGAGAAATCTGCATTCATTCCTTGTGGTTGGAGGGCTCCGAGGCAGAAGATGAGGCGCTCTTCCTCCAGGCGTCGTGTTGCCATGGTCTGGCGATGGAGGAGGCCAAGGACCTGCATGTCCTTGGCAAAGTGGGAGCGGGAGTTAAAGTGTTCATCCACGGGGTGGTTGAGTTGGTTGGTCCGGGTGTCCAAGAGATGTTCTCTGAAACATTCCGCAAGTAGGCGGCCTGTCTCCCCAATGCATAGGAGGCCACATCGTGTGCAGCGGATGCGGTAAATGATGTGTGTGGAGGTGCAGGTGAATTTCTGATGAATATAGAAGGATCCCTTGGGGCCTTGGAGTGAAGTGAGGGTGGAGGTGTGGGCACAAGTTTTGCATTTCTTGTGGTTGCAGCGGAAGGTGCTGGGAGTGCAGGTTGGGTTGGTGGGGAGAGTGGAATTGACAGGGAGTAGCGGAGGGAGTGTTTTTTCTGGAAAGCTGATAGGAGTGGGGAGGGAAATATATCCTTGGTGGTGGGGTCCGTTTGGAGGTGGCGTACCTTGACATGGTCCTGTTCCCCTTAGTCCAATAACTCCCACTTACGTTCGGGACACCACCCACGCCCTCCACTTCCTCCATGGTTTTCGCTTCCCCGGCCCCCAACGTCTTATCTTCACCATAGACATCTAGTCCCTATACACCTCCATCCCCCCTCATGAAGGCCTCAAAGCCCTCCGCTTCTTTCTTTCCCCGCAGAACCAACCAGTTTCCTTCCACTGACACCCTCCTTCGACTGACTGACCTGGTCGTCACTCTGAACTACTTCTGTTTCCTATCCTCTCACTACCTCCCAACCAATGGAGTAGCCATGGGCATCCGAATGGGCCCCAGCTATGCCTACCTCTTCGTAGGATATGTGGAACAGTCCATCTTCTGCTGCGACTCTAGCACCACTCCTCACCTTTTCCTCCGCTACATCGATGACTGTATCGGCGCTGCCTTGTGCTCCCAAGAGAAGGTTGAACAGTTCATCCACTTTATTAACATCTTCCACCCCGACCTCAAATTTACCTGGACCGTCTTGGACTCCTCCCTCCCCTTCCTAGACCTCTCCATCTCTATCTTGGACGACCGACTCAACATGGACGTTTACTATATACTGACTGACTCCCACTGCTACCTAGATTTCACCTCCTCCCACCCTGCCTCCTGAAAAAACGCCATCCCATATTCCCAATTCCTTTGCCTTTGCCGCATCTGCTCCCAGGAGGACCAATTCCAATACTGAACAATCCAGATGGCCTCCTTCTTCAAGGACCGCAATTTCCATGCAGACGTGGTTGACGATG
This sequence comes from Hemiscyllium ocellatum, assembly GCF_020745735.1. NCBI lineage: Eukaryota > Metazoa > Chordata > Chondrichthyes > Orectolobiformes > Hemiscylliidae > Hemiscyllium > Hemiscyllium ocellatum. Next base: position 1,766,801 of record NC_083429.1, on the reverse strand, counting down.
CTCTCCACCGCATCTCCTCCACTTCTCGCTCCTCCTCCCTTGAATCCCGCCCCTCTAATCGCCACCAGGATAGAACCCCACTGGTCCTCACCTACCACCCCACCAACCTCCAGATACATCGAATCATACTTCGTCATTTCCGCCACCTCCAAACGGACCCGACCACCAGGGATACATTTCCCTCCCCTCCCCTATCAGCGTTCTGGAAAGACCACTCCCTCCGCGACTCCCTTGTGAGATCCACACTCCCCACCAACCCAACCTCCATTTCCGGCACCTGCCCCTGCAACCGCAAGAAATGCAAAACCTACGCCCACATCTCCATCCACACTTCCCTCCAAGGCACCAAGAGATCCTTCTATATCCATCAGAAATTCACCTGCACCTCCACACACATCATTTACTGCATCCACTGCACAGAATGTGGCCTCCTATACATTGGGGAGATAGGGCGCCTACTTGTGGAATGTTTCAGAGAACACCTCTGGGACACCCGGACCAACCAACCCAACCACCCCGTGGCTCAACACTTCAACTCCCCCTTCCGCTCCACCAAGGATATGCAGATCCTTGGCCTCCTCCATCACCAGACCATGGCAACACGACGCCTGGAGGAAGAGCGCCTGGAGGAAGAGCGCCTCATCTTTCGCCTAAGAACCCTCCAACCACAAGGAATGAGTGCAGATTTCGCCAGCTCCCTCATTTCCCCTCCCCCCACCTTTTCTCAGTCCCAACCCTCAGACTCAGCACCGCCTTCTTGACCTACAATCTTCTTCTCAACTTCTCCGCCCCAACCTCCTCTCCGGCCTATCACACTCAACTTAACCTCCTTCCACCTATTGCATTCCCAACGCCCCTCCCCAAGTCCCTCCTCCCTACCTTTTATCTTAGCCTGCTTGGCACACCCTTCTCATTCCTGAAGAAGGGCTTATGCCCGAAACGTCGATTCTCCTGCTCCTTTGATGTTGCTTGACCTGCTGCATCCTTCCACCTCACTGCCAACTACCTGGCCAATCTTTGTGTCAAGCACAAATTTGCTTATCACACACCCTCTACCCACTTCACATTCATATCACTTATGAATATCACAAATAATAAGGGACACATCACTGATTTCTGCGATACACCAGGGGACAAATTTTTTCCAGTCACACAAACAGCCTTCTACCATGAAGTTGAGTTTGGATACAACTTGGCAAGTCACTGATATATTTTCCCTGTTCCCTGGTTGTTCTGATCCACTTGACATACGTGTTGAATATTTATGGATTCTCCCTAATCTTGTCCTGCCAGCAGGCTTCCATGTCCTGTGTTCATCAGTCTCATCTGAGTGAAGAATTTCATCGTTATTATGTTCTTAAATGGCCTGTCACTTATCCTGCCCTTATTTGCCTTAAATGTAGAGTAGACAGCCAGAGAAACGTCCTGTTTATTCCGACCTTGTCACATGTTTTGTAGATTTTCTAAATTTCACTGCGATCACCTGCCGTTCATTGAAACTGGAGAGGTCACAGGACAAGTCTCCCCATCGGAAAATCTTGTCATCTGAGGGATTAATTTGGAGAATGTCCATTGCACGTCCTCTGTGATCAGTATACTCTTTCTTAGAGTAGGTCACCAACACTGTACACAATACTAGAGGTATTCTCTCACCAACAGTCTATACAATTGCTTCATGATGTCTTTACATCTATATTCCGATTCCCTTAAAAGAAGACCAACCTAGCTTTAACTTTCCAATTACATGTATTCTTCCAAATACTATTCATGTTCATTGCATTTACGAACTCACTGTGTGAATTCTTATAGAAAGACTTCTGAAAATCGAAATGGACCACTTCCACTGGTTGTCCATTGTCTATGCTGCAAGAAACAACTTCAAACTATTCAGAAGTTTGTCAGTATGATTTCTCTGTCCGAAATGTATAGTCATTATCTGCAATGTTACTGTTCATTTCTAAATACCCAATATCACATGTTATATAATAGATTCCAACTGTTTCACTACTGATGTCAAAATAATTAGTCTGCAGTCCTCCACATTATCTCTTCTTGCCTGTGTACATAGCTGGATCATGTTTACTACCTTCCAGTTATCTACAATGGCCTTTGCAGAAACTACAGGAAAATAAAACACAGTTACCGACAGCTCAATTAATATGCTGTTTCATTTCTGGTATTTCGATATGAAGTACATCTGACCCATCAGACTTAGCAATGATCAGTCTAGATCCATTTTCAAGTACTACATGTTGCTGATACGAATTGACTTTATGTCTTTATTTCCACAAGTTCCATGTGGATATCATGGTTTACACGGAATTTCCTGGAACTTTCTCCATGAAGACAGGTGCAAGGTAGCTGGTTAGCTTCTCTTCCATTTCCTTGTTCCACACAATAAATTGTCATTTACCTTACAGATTTCCAACGTTGCTCTTGCTTTTATTTTCTTGGGGATGTGGATCATAGATGTAAGCAGTCTGTGTGTTTCCTGTTTGTTTGAGTTCATGTTCTTTTTGACTTCCTAAACAGTTTCTTCCTCCTTATTTTCGGAAAAGTAAATCTCTCAGAATGTTCAGGTTTCCACAATATCTGGAATTCTCCTGAAACTACTTCCTTTGATTTAATGCAATCTTTACTTTCTTACATTAACCGTCATTGAGCCACCTTCCTTTTCTTTGCTGTCTGTAACTTAGTGACGTGTATGTATTTTTCAGACTTTGCAGTATTTCGATCAATAATAAGCATTGTCTGTCTCACACTAAATGCCATACTGTATTTTTCCAAATCATTTGACCCTCTAGCCTCTGGGCTTCCATGATATTTGAGTGTAATGTTCCAAGATTGTAAATTGTATGCAGACGCCGTGTAAAATACAACATACTAATGTCACTAATCCTCAAAAGCTGCTTCAGAGCAAGGTTACTAATTAGTTCTTCTACCATACAACACCAAATCCGAAATAACCTGCTCTCTAGTTTGGTTCACAACATACTCTTCAACCTATCTCATATACACTTTTGTAATTTATTTTTAATAGCATCAACAATCATTTACTTAATGCAGTTTAAATGTAACTTTAGATCATCCAGTATTACTGCAGCACCACAATATTTGCATATCTAATTTCCAGAGTATAGGATGCACAAAATTTGGACAACATATTTGGTTTAGATATGTAAGGTACCAATGTTTGTTCCTCATTGCTGTTTGCAAGATCTATGCAAACATATTCTGAAGAAGTTGAGGGATGTGCTCTGTCGTGTTATTAGTGGTAGATGTGGACAAGACATTGGGGAGGCATACCCCGATGCTGAGATGACCCATCAATACAGGACGAGCATCAACAACCTTCCCCGCTCTGTCCGGATAAGTGTCTCTGTATTCTCTTTACTCCCTCAATCTCTCTGTATATCTGTTATAGCACCTGTCCCCGAACAAGGCTCTTGCTCCACCACTCTCACTATTTCATGCAACACTCTCTTTCCTTCACTCTCTCTGTCACTGAAAGTAAACTGAGTTGGAATTTATTGTTTTGCCAACATCGAACCAGTGAAACGATCTGATGCTGGGGATATAAAAATGAAGATATTTTGAAAGTTGGGGAGAGAGCAGATGCTGTCGAGATGGAAGAAGCCTGGGGATCAAGCATTTTGCTCTGCAAGCAATTTGGAAATACTGTCTAACAAAGATTTTTTTTTCATATGAAACATATTCACCGTCAACAGAAATATGATGACCCAGAGAATTCATCAGCCAGAAGAGTGATGTCACAGAGGAAGGCAGCAGCTGTGAGGTTTTGAAATTAAGTTGATGTAAATTTCTTAAGTGTCTTAATGGAACAGCATATTGTTATAGAGTTCGATGCAGATAATAAACAGTTGAGTGTGTGTGTGGGGGGGGTGGTGGTGTAGAGTTGTGAATAGTTGTTGTGTAATGTTTACTTTTAGAGTTAAAAATAAATTGACGTTATTTTCTTTAAATACTGAAATTTGGGAGTTCTCTGTCACTCATATGCTAATAGATTATGAGGTGAGGTGAGCTTTCCTGGGTGTTTGGTTTAATTAACGGCCATGTTCACCGCCGTGTCGTAACACTTGCAAAGACCAACAGAGAGCAACAAAAAAAAGTAGTGAGAAGATTAAATATGAAATTAAGTAAGCAGTCATGTAAAGAAAGTCTGTAAGAGCTTATTTCGATATATAAAGGGCTAACGAGAGGCAAAAAAGAAAATGTGTACTTGATCGCTAAAAATTGACACAGGAAAGATAATAGTGTGGAACAAGGAAATGGCTGAGGAGCTGAATAATTACGTCGGGTCAGTCTTCACAGTGTAAGACACGAGCAATATCCCTAAAATATAAAAAAAAGTGAGTGGACAGATCTGGATAAGGTGTCCTTGTCATCACCAATGACAAGGTGCTGGAAAAACTGAATGGCCTGACGGTAAGTAAATCATCTGGACTAGATGGACTACACTCCACAGTTCTATGGGAGATAGCTGCTGAGATAGTGAAAGTGTTAGTGGTGATCTTTCAGGAATCTCTCGAATCAGGGAGATTCCCAGAGGACTGGAAAATCACTAAAGTGATACCCCTGTTTAAACAAAGGAGTAAGGAATAAGACGCAAAATTCTAGACTGATTAATTTAAACTTGGTTGTGGGTAAACTCCTGTAATCCATTTTGAAGGACGAGATTTCTGAATACTTGGATGTGGATGGTAAAGTATAACAAAGTTAGAATGGCTTCATCAGGTGCAACCTGAAGAAGGGCTTATGCCCGAATTCTCCTGATCCTTTGATGCTGCCTGACCTGCTGCGCTTATTCAGCAACACATTTTTAAGCTCTGATCTCCAGCATCTGCAGTCCTCACTTTCATCAAGTGGAAGTCGTGCCTGAAAAATCTGTTGTAAAATCTTGAGGAAGTAATGAGCAGCTTCGAAAAAGGAGAGCCAATGGATGTAAGCCACCTGGACTTCCATAATGTCTTTGACAATGTACCGACAGGAGGCTACTGAGTAAGGCAAGGGCCCAAGGATTTAGAGATAAGGTGCTGGCATGGACAGAGGTTTGGCTGTCTGGCAGGAAGCAGAGAATGTCTATAAAAGTGTCCATCCCAGATGACAGTCGGTGACAAATGGGGTTCCATAAGGCTCAGTGCTGGGACCACAATTTTTACTTTATACATGAACGATCCAGATGAAGGAACTGAAAGCATTCTGGCTACGTTTTAAGATGATACAAGATAGGTATAGGGACAGGTGATGACGAAGTGGCAGAGATGATCATGAAGGATTTGAACAGGTTAGTGTAATTGGCAAAGAAATGGTAGCTGGAGTACAAAGGGGAAATTGTAGGAACATGTACTTTGATAGGAAGACTACAAACATTGACTACTTTCTAAATGGACAAACAAATCAGATGTCTGGAGTGCAAAGGGATTGGGAGTTCTACTCCAGGATTCTCTCAATCTAAACTTGCAGGTTCAGTCAGTAGTTAGGAAGGCATTTATTTTGAAAGGATTTGAATGTAAAAGCAGTACATATTTCTGAGCCTCTGTAAGGCTCTGGTCAGACCACATTTGGAGTATTGTGCGCTGTTTTGAGCTCCATATCTCAGGAAGAATGTGCTGATCTTGGAATGCGCTCATAGGATGTTCACAAGCATAGTCCCAGGAATGAAAAGCTTAACATATGAGAACGTTTGTGGAATCTGGGTCTGTTCTTAATGGAGTTCTGAGGGTGTGGATGTGTGTGTGTGTGGGGGGGGGGGGGGGGGGGGGGGGGGGGTGGAGGATCTAATTGAATACTGGATGGCCTTGACAGTGTAAATGTTGAGAAGACTTCCATTTGTAAGAGACTCTACGACCCAAGGACACAGCCTTAGAGTAAGGGCAACTCCCTATAGAATGGAGAGAAGGAGAAACGTCTTCGGCCAGAGAGTGGGGAATCTATGGAAATCATTTTCACAGAAGGCAGTGGAGGTCAGGACTTTGTGTATATTTAAGACAGAGATAGTTAGGTCTTGATTATCAAAGGGATCAAGGCTTACAGGGAGAAAGCAGGAAAATGTGGTTGAGAAACCTGTCATCCATAATTGAATGGTGAATAAGACTCGATGGGCTGAATGGCCTAATTTTTGTTCCTATGTCCGATGATCTTACGGTCGTAAGCTGCAGTCTATTGCTCCTCTCTCTTTTACTTTGTCCCTCCTGACAGCAAAATGTGAGAGTAAAAACTCCCTGAGTCATCTTTACCAAACATTGAGGATTCCTGTTGAGGATTCATGGGACTCACTCCACTGCTTGAAGGGAAGAAAATTCTGCCAAACCAACTGTTCCAGGAAGAAGTCCACACTAGCAGCTTGTTTGAGTAGTATAACGTCGGAGACAAAATAGCAGCTGGGACACATTATCACATTTCGTTTTGTTATGAGTTGAACTACTATGAAACTCTGGAAACCTTCCTTTATTGTTTTTCGTCTTAAGACATGTGCGTTGATGTATGTGTCTGCACGTGTGTGACACTGTGTCTCACATTTTTCGAGAAAATGACCTAAGTTACACTTCAAATTTGTTGTAACCAGTGGAGAAGTGAGGCTGGAAATGTAAGCATTGACCCTCTAACATTGGTCGGAGCAGGAATGAGAAATTCTCACGGGCTGTTCAAATGAGAATTCTCTTCCCCAGAGGGTCATCCCAAGATGGCAGCTCAACACCACTACTTCCAGAGTAATTAGACATGGTCCATAAATGTTGGCCTATCAACAACAGTCACATTCCATGAACAAATCAAAAACGATAAACTGCGGCAGAATTACTTGGATGGGAGCAAGACTGATAGATAAATGCCTGTTGCCTTCCACAATTGTGCTGCTTGCGTATTTTGACTTTATGCAGTTTCCTAGTATTGTGCCTGCGTGTTTGCATTTATTGAAAGTTGAGTTTGTTCAACATTTCACAGGCATGTGAATGGAAGAAAATTGTGTTCAGACAGAATTGTGCTGCGGAGACCTCAATCAGATCAGCCATGATCTTACTGTCTGGTCGAAAAATGACAAAGTGTCTAATGACCCACTGCTGCTCCACAGTCCAATGTTCCTATGTTCCATTCAGTCCTTAAAACCACCTGTACAGGAACATACAGAGACCACTTGCTCCAAATACCTGGCCTGTAGTAATACAGGATGTCATTCAGTCCCTCAACGCTGTGTGGTTTTGTGTGGGTTGGAAAATGTAATGGGAAATCCAGGCGGGGTACGAAAGTAGCCTCCCACCTCTTTACAGAGTGTTTCCTCTCTGCAACTGGTTTTTCCTTTGTTGGTAATGTTGTCGACCCAGATTCACTGTGAATATCGGGTCCATATCTTTCCCAGAGACGGCTCACAACATACTTTTCTCTCACTGTCCTCAATATTCAATAACAGCACTTGCAGGAAAATTGCAACCATTCACTTTTCAAAGACAGAACATAAGAACATAAGAAACAGGAGTAGGAAATTCGGATGCTCACGCCATTGTATGCGATCATGGCTGACGCACTGTTGGCATTAACCCCTCTTTAATGCCCAAATCTTCACACTCCTCAGCTCTCCGACAGGTCAGAAATCCATCTACCTCCTCTTTAAATACTTGCAGTGAGCTAGCTCTCCAAACTTTCTACACCTGAGAATTCTGACATTCACTACCTTCTATGAGAAGAAAAGATTCTCCACACAGACACCATCACATATTAACATTAATAAAAGTGGTTAATTGATCTGCTCAGGTATGATAGACTGACCCTAATATCAAGGCAGGATTTGACTGAAGATTTTATTCTCAGTGACACTTAAATATCCAGAATCATACACCCCGAGTAAAATAAAAAATACAAGCCATGGAATTTATCACCTTCTCAGTGTCTGTGTAGAACATAACGAGTGAATGTACGTCACCATCAAATTTCGATACAATGACCTCTTATTCTCTGACAGTGCTACAGATTAATCTTCACTCACTCCTCTTTTACGATCAGCACAGGGATTAGTCTGGTGAAATTCCTACACACCATCTCTGTTACAAGGAGATCATTACTTTTAAAGAAGAGAAAAGCTGACCACAATACCCCAAATACTGCCTCAACAACACTCTCAATGATGATCACAAAAATTCCTTTCCCTCGCTTACCGGTCTCTGTATCTTTATTATGACGTAAAATCCCATTCCTTCTCTATGCACTACCACTGATGTGGAATTCAAAAGTTCCTTACATCTGTATGTCAGCATCAGTAAAGCCAGCACCAGAGGTGCCGTGGAGATGAACATCACTTTCGTGGAGACACTCCGTCCGAAAGACTGCGCTTGAAATAAGAAATGGTCACTTGCCTGAATGGAAATGAAGTGTAGGAATAAGGAAAACAGGAAGAGGAAGGGAGCTAACTTTACTTTAGTTCTTCCATCATGGGATGTGTGTATCCCTGGTCAGGCTAGCATATTGAGCTATTCTTGAACTGAGTGACTGGTTCAACTATTCCACAGGACAGTAAACATTAAAACACATTGACGTGGGTTTGCACAGACGTGACTGGAAAAGGATAACCCAGTGACTTCTCTGAAGGACACGAAGCAAGCAGATGGGCTTTTTCTTGCAAATAATGATCGTTCCAGTTCAATTACATCAGTTTTCTTTATGAGATATCGACAGATTATTATTCTGTGCCTCTAGACTATATGTCAATGACTTAAGCAGTATGAAGTGTTCTGCTCTTCTGACAGATTCTGTGCAGCGAATAAGTTCAACATACTCAAGTGCAATTATTCTGTAATTGACGCATGGTTAGAAGGGACTTGATAAGTTGTATCCAGATTTAACAAAGGTACAATTGATGGTTTATTCAGAAGATGCACTGAGGCTGAGGAGGAGATGGGGATATCATGATTGTATTGGACAGGATTAGTGAGTGGGAAGAATATAGAAATGTAGATCCGTGCAGGGCTAGAAGAATTATGGAGTTTAGAATAGCATGGCTCCTCTGCGCATATTGGAGGATATTTGCTTATGACTAATTTGCTCGTTATAATTTGTGAGGAATGGAATATTTCATTGGAATTGAAAATGTTGACGTCCGTCTTACAACATTTTAAATAATATGAACAACAATTCAGGATAACCTGGCTTAATGAACAGACAGAATAACTTACCAGGAACACCAACTGTAGCGAGGATGGGATAGTATCCACCTTAAATAACGATCAGTACATCATAGATCCGCAATGCTAATGAGATCCAAGGTTGAGAAAGCCAGTAAAGACCCCCAGATAATCTCCTGTCCATTCTTGGAGCATTCTAGTCTAATGTTCCCATATTCTGATCAATAGTTGGAACATTTCAGTCTAATGTTCTAAGATTCTGATCTCTCCTCCCCCTCTCTCTGGGTCTGCTGATCCCTGTTAATGCTGTCGGTGATGGTCCTGCTGATACTATGGGATAACACATTGAACCGAGTTCCTAATTAATAGAAGAGGCAATCCCTCCAGTGACACATTCAGCATCCATAGAGACTGGCATCAATCATAATCGCCGTACAAATACCTCCAGTTAAGCCACTTCAATTGACATTTTTTAATTAAAATTCAAAATGATAACTAAAAATTACACATTCTGAATGGGATATGTGGGGGTGACTGAGGGAAAAACTGGTGGTGCTGGTCGATCAATCATGTGTAACCATTCAATCTGCTTTGCACATGGGAGCAATGCCAGAGGTTTATCAGAACTTAAATACGCTTCTCTGTTTATAAATTGAAAGATACATTTTGTAACTACTGATCAGGCATTCCATCAAACGTTGAGAGAACTTCTTTCGTCCATGATCTGAGAACAAAATGTGCCTAAGACAGCGTTGGGTTATAACAGGCAGACGGCATGGAAATGTTAACAGAGAATTGTACCAAAGAGACAATGGGGAGTGCAGATGCTGGAGAATTCACTGTAGAAAAAACATGGCGGTGGAAAGACACAGCAGGTCTGGCAGCATCCGAGGAGCAAGAGAGTCAACATTTCAGGCCGGACCCTTCTTCAGGACTAGGGAGGGGGAAGTGGGTTGCGAGAAAATTGGTGGTGGCAGTGTGGCTGCAGGAAAGGTAATCGATAGGTAGGCGAAGGTAGGAGGTGATAGTGATAGGTGGGTGGGGAGTGCGGAGCAGATAGTTGGGAAGGAAGATGGACAGGTAAATTCCCTCGAGTGGGCGGACCTGAGTTGGAGAGTTGGTTCTGGGATCTGGGTGAGGGAGGGGGAGTTAGTTCATCAGTGAATCCAATGCTCATGCCATGTGTTTGTTGGCTCCTGAGGCAGAAGATGAGGTGTTCCTGGTAGCATCCTGATAAATCTCCTCTGAAGATTCTCCACCTTAACAATCTCCTTCCTATAACAGAACTACACACAAAACTACAGAAGAGGCTTCATCAATGTCCTGCACAATCTCAGCATGACTTCTCAACTTCTAACCTCAATAGTCTGAGCAATGAATTAACATTAAATACCCTGTACTACAAACTTCAAAGAATTATACCTGCACTCTTGGGTCTCTCTTTTCTATATAACTACCAAAGACCAGCATTAATTGTTTAAGCTCTCCCCTTGTTTGTTTTACCAAAATGCAATACCTCACATGTATCCAAGTTAAACTCCATCTGCCACACCTCAGTCCAGTGAGTGATCTTACTGCCCACTCAACTCCCCCTTGGATTAGAACGACCGTCACCTCTACAGAAGGCCAGCAGACACCAACCTTGAGTTTCCCAAAGACCCAGTGCCTGGTTTGCTTGCACAGGCAGACGGAGGACTGGGTAGGGAGAGGCTGGAAAGTAAACAGTTGCCTTGGAACAATGAATGATCTGACGAAGAGGGAAGCCACATGCTCGAGGTTGGAAATAGTGACTAGTGTTTTTTTTTGGCCAGAATTGTGCTCTTTCCTCATCTCCAGTGTTCAGTATTGATATCTACTTAAAGTCTGGTTGAAGATTTGTAGCTCGGGTGTCCGTTGTTGTGGTTCTGTTCGCCGAGCTCTACTCGAGATCCTCCATAGTGCAGAGTGTGTCTGCAGGATTTCTTTCCCTGATATAGCAGACTACTGATAATTGCCATTTAAACCGGAAATCATAGCCAAGCAATTGAAGATGTTCATTGTTTATCTCAATGGCACAGCGAATGCACTCAACACTCTATAGTTGAGGGTAATAAATTGTACTTATTTTGCAATGAGAAATGTCCCCTGTATGATTTGGTAATGTTAACCAGAATTTAATAAATCCATATACTTAAAATAAGACTCAAAATCTGGGCATGGTTTAGGCCTTGTGTAGTGGGTGGTGCCCACGTTTCTGAGCCGGAACACAGAATTCGATTCCAGTCCATGAACGTGTGGTAGTGCCTCAATCTCTGGAGAAGGTGGTGTGTATTCATGCCCGGTGGAGGTGTGTCACAGCATGTTACAACAGGCTGATGAACAAACACACAGGAGAATAATATTACAGCTTTAGGGGTTAATGCTGAATGTTGGTAGTGTCCCTATCACTGTATCTAAAATCCTAGTTTCAAATCCCATAAAGCTGTTTCATAATATGTCTGAACAAGTCGATTAAACTGATTTTGGTATCGGGCCTTGATGGAGAAGGACGAGGTGCCACTGCTGAATTTGAGAATTTAGGCTCAGGATGACTGAAAGCACAGCCATTCATCTTGACTGGAGTCACACTTTCACTGTCTAGAGGTTTATAAAATTAAGAAGGGCATGGAAAGGGCGAGTGGTTAAGGTTTTTCCTTCCCCAGAATAGGAGAGTCTAAAACTAGAAGGCATAGTTTTAAGGTGGAAAAGAATGACAATTAATGACAACTTTTTTTTACTGCAGAGGGTGGTGCATCTATGGAATCAGCTGCCAGAGGAACCGGTGGAGGCTGGAGAAATTACAGCATTTAAAATGTGACTGCATGTCTATATCAATAGTGGATATGGGCCAAATGCTGGCAAGTGGGACTAGATTAATTTAGAATAGTTGATTGGCATGAACGGGTTGAAGTGTCTGTTTCCCTTTGTACATCTCTATGAATCGTTGATTTACTTAATGAAGGTCTCTTTTTAATATTCAATTGTTCAATTGATCTGATACATGGTCAGTGGACTCAAAATGTCAACTGTGTTTTTCTCTCGACACAGGCTGCCAAACCTGCTCCATTTCCCTGCACTCTGTTTCTTTTTGGTTCAGGCTTCCAGTATCTTCTATTATTTGATTTAACATTTCTTTCCTTATTTTATGGGACATAGTCCCTTCGTATCCACTCTGACCTCTGCAAATCATTGCACCCAAACCCACCTCATGCCCTACTCCTGCATTTCCTTTAGCTAAGCCGACTACTGATCTACCCCTGCATCTCACGTCGCTAATACACCGAGCTGCACATGATTGGTAGGACTGTGGGAGGAACCTGGAGCACCTGGAGGGAACACTTGCAGACCCGGGGAGAATGTGAAAATTCAATACTAAACGTCCTGAGGGGGGAAGCAAACTGGGTCCCTGCTACTATGACACAGCCAGGCCAATCACTGAGACACCATGCCCCCCTCACCCCACCCTCAAACCAGGTCCAAGGTACTGTGAGACAGCCGTGCTAACCACTGAGACGCAATGCCCCCTCCCCCTCCCCCTAAACTGGGTCCCTTTTACTGTGAGACAGCCGTGCTAACCACTGAGACGCCATGCCCCCTCCCCCTCCCCCTAAACTGGGTCCCTGTTACTGTGAGACAGCCGTGCTAACCACTGAGACACTATGCCCCCCCTCCCCCCTAAACCGGATCCCTTATCCTGTGAGACAGCTGTGGTAATCACTGAGACACCACGTCCCCCTCTCCTCCTCTAAAACCGGGTCCCTGATACTTCAAGACAGCCGTGTTAACCACTGAGACACCATGTCTCAATTCTCCACCCCCACCCCTCAAACAGGGACCCTGGTACTGAGAGACAGCTGTACTAACCACTGAGACCCAATGCCCTCTCCCCCTTCCCCCAAACCGGCTCCCTGGTACTGTGAGACAGCCTTGCTAACCACTGAGACACTATGCACCATCCCCCTCCCCCGTCCCCCAATCGGGTCCCTGGTACTGTGAAACTGCCATGCTAACCACTGAGACACCATGCCGCCCTCCCCGCCCCCTCCACCAAAACGCAATCACTGTGCTCGATAATACTGTGGAAAATGTGAATAAAAGTGATGATCTTAGAGCTATGATGTTGTGGCCATAACAAAGACGTAGGTTTCTCAGGGGCAGGAATGGTTGCTGTATGTTCCAGGGTTTCGAACATTTAATAAGAATAGGGAGGAGGTTAAAAGAGGAGGTGGTGTAGCATTGCTAATCACAGAGGGTATCGCAGATACAGAAGTTACCATTATCGAGGAGGGTCTGCCTACTGAGTCAGTATGAGTGGAAATTAGGGACAGTAAGGCAGTAATCGCCTCATTAGGGGTTTACTACAGGCCCCCCAATAGAAGCAGGTAGATTGAAGAAAGCATAGGTCGGCAGATTTTGGAAACGTGTGAATGGAATAGAGTAGTTGTAATGGGTGACTAACTTTCCCAATATTGATTGGAACCTCCTTCCAGCAGATGGTTTGGAAGGAGCTGTTTTAGTAAGGTGCATTCAGGAGGGTTTCCTAACTCAGTACGTTGACAGGTCGGCGAGGGAAGAGGACATTTTGGATTTGGTGCACGGCAATGAGCTGGGGCAGGTGTCAGATCTTGCGGTGGGAGAGCATTTTGGTGATAGCAATCACAACTGGCTCACATTCTACATAGCCATGGAGAAGGAGAGAAGCAGGCACAATGGGAGGATGTTTAATTGGTGAAAAGGAAACTATGATACTATCAGACTGCGTTGCGAAGCATGGACTGGGAGCAATTGTTCCATGGAAAGGGCACTATAGACATGTGAAGACGGTTTAAGGAACAGTTGTTGCGAGTGATGAACAAAGGTGTTCCTTTGAGACAGGCAAGAAGGGGTAAGATGAAGGAACCTTGGATGACGAGAGCAGAGAAGTTTCTCGTCAAAAGAAAGAAAGCAGCTTACGTAAGGTGGAGGAAGCAAGGGTCTTCCTCAGCTCTCGAGGATTCCAGGCAGGCGAGGAAGGAGCTCAAAAATGGTCTGAGGAGAGCCAGGAGGGGCCACGAAGAAAAGGCTTGGCAGGAAGGATTAGGGAGAATCTAAAGGCATTTTGCACATATGTGACGAATAAGTGAATGAAAGAAAGAGTAGGGCCGATCAGGGATAGCATAGGGATCTTGTGTATAGTGTCTGAGGAGGTAGGGAAGCCCTAAATGAGTTTTTTGCTTCTGTCTTTACGAAAGAAAAGGACCTTGTAGCGAATGAATGAGGAGCAGGTAAGCATGCTGCAACTGATAGGTTGAGGAAGCTGATGTGCTGAAAATTTTGACAAACATTAATATTAACAAGTCGGCAGGGCCAGACCAGATTTAACCTCGGCTGCTCTGGGAAGCGAGAAATGTGATTGTTTCACTGTTTGCGAAGATCCTTGCTACCTCGCTCTCCACAGGATTCGTACCGGAGAACTGGAGGGAGACAAATGTAATTCCTCTCTTCAAGAAAGGAAATAGGGAACTCCCCGGAAATTACAGATCAGTCAGTCTCACGTCTGTCATATGCAAGGTGTTAGAAAGGATTCTGAGGGTTAGGATTTATGACCATCTGGAAGAGAGTGGTTTGATTAAAGGCAGTCAGCACGGCTTTGTGAGGAGCAGGTCATGCCTCACAAATCTTATTGAGTTCTTTGTGGATGTTACTATACAAGTTGATGAAGGTCGAGCGGTGGATGTTGTGTATCTGGACTTCAGTAAGGCATTTGATAAGGTTCCCCATGGTAGGCTCGTTCAGAAGGACAGGAGGAATGGAATAAGGGAAATTTAGTTGTCTTGAATACAGAATTGGCTCGTCGACAGAAGACAGCGAGTGATGGTGGAAGGAAAATATTCTGCCTGGAAGTCTGTGGTGAGTGGTGTTCCATAGGGCTCTGTTGTTGGGCCTCCATTCTGCAATTTGTATTAATGCTTGGATGAGAAAATTGAAGGATGGGTTAGCAAGTTTACAGACGACACAAAGGTTGGAGGTGTCGTTGACATATAGAGGACTGTTGTAGGCTACAACGTGACATTGCCAGGATGCAGAGATGAGCTGAGAGGTGGTAGATGGAATTCAAACTAGATAAATGTTAGGTGATGCATTTTGGAAGGTCGAACTTGAAAGTTGAGTACAGGATTAAAGGCAGGATTCTTGGCAGTGTGGAGGAACAGTGGGATCTTTGTGTGCAGGTACATAGATCCGTTAAAATTTCCACCCAGGTGGACAGGGTTGTTAAGAAAGCATATGGTGTTTTGGCTTTCATTAACAGGGGGATTGAGTTTAAGTGCCGTGGGATCTTGTTGCAGCTCTATAAAATGTTGGTTAGACCGCACTTGGAGTACTGTGTCCAGTTCTGGTTGCTCTATTACAGGAAAGATGTGGCTGCTTTGGAGAGGGTTCAGAGGAGGTTTACCGGGATGCTGCCTAGAATGGAGGGCTTATCTTACGAAGAGAGGTCGACTGAGCTCTGACTTTTTTTTTGGAAAAAAAGAAGGTCGAGAGGCGACCTAACTGAAGTGTACAAGATAATGAGAGGCATAGATAGAGTTGACAGCCAGAAACCTTTTACCAGGTCAGAAATTGTTAACACGAGGGGTCATTGTTTTAAGCTGGTTGGCGGAAAGTATAGAGCAGATGTCAGAGGTGGTTTCCTTAGCAGAGAGTTGTGAGAGCATGGAATACGTTGCCAGCAGCAGTTGTGGAAGCGAGGTCATTGGGGATATTTAAGATACTGCTGGACATGCATATGGTCACAGAAATTTGCGATTTCATGCATTAGGTTTATCTCACATGAGGATCAATGGTCGGGACAACATCGTGGGTTGAAGGGCCTGTTCTGTGCTGTACTGTTCTATGTTCTGTGTTCTAAACAGTAAACAGTGACAAAACACCACAGATGGGTCAGGATCTGGAGGTAGAAACAGAGGCAGCATATTGAGTCTGATATGATCCTCTTCTGAAAAACACATATTGGACTCATAAAGTTAATTGCGTTTCTCTCTGCTCGGAACCTGCAAATTTTTTCCTGCACTTTAAACTTAGTTACTCTTATTGACAATGGATATTTGTCTGATCTGAAAGGGAACAGTGAAGCTGCTATTTCTGTTGACGCTCAAGAATTTGGTTTTGGTGTTTGAAAGAAAAATGAAAAACTATGTACCTGACAGCTCCCCAAATACCGATAATTTATTGCCACTGTCATAATGCGTTATGAAAATGTTGAACTTGGTGGTCATGACATCACATGATCAATGCTCTGAAAGTAACTGATTGAAGTACTGATCCCAATCGTTATCAATGTCTGATCATGCTCCTGATGACACTGGCATCATACTCATCCAGCAAGGTCTTACCTTTCCGAGAGTTTACATACAACGATGAAAACATAAAATATCTTTGTATTTTTAACAGGATATATTCATCCAGGATTTTGGAAGGCACGAGCAAGGGCAAAGTTTATTTGTCATCCCCAATGACTCTGGAATAAGTGATACAGAGTTGCCCTGTTTTACCTCTTCAATCCAAAGTGATGCAAATCCAGACAGAGCTGTTTGTAGGGGCATTCCAAGATTTTTAACAAATACTTGTGAAGGGACAGCAAATTTGTCCGTAATCAGGATGATATTCAGTTTGGAAGATAGTTTGCAGAGGGTAATTTTTCTATTGCTCCCATTCCGACTGCAGAATGTTCTCTAATTCCCATTAATCACAGTTTTGCTCAGGGTCCTTGATTCCACCCTCAGTCAAATCCTGCTTCGATTGAAAGGGAAGTCACTCTGATCTCACCTCAAATTACACGTGAAGATCAGTTGAAAGAATAAGGAGCAAAAGACAAGAACACTGTTTGTTTGAACAATGTCCTCGCAATATTCAAAAGAAAATTGATGCATGATCTTCCTTCATGCATTATTTCATCATGACATCACGTTTTAAACAATACTCAGAATGGTGGGTATTTATTCTTTTAATTTGCTTCCAATTCAAGGTAGAAATGAGAACGTGAATTGGTCTTCTATAATGTGTTTATAATCCAGAATTTAATTCAATCTTTATCATCATTGCTCTAGCACTTTCAAACAAAATTAATGAATAAGCCTGTGTCCATCCTGCAGATTAAACAGTTCTTTTAGCTCTGAGTATTGCAGCGAATGTTGTAAAGAATAAGCTGCAGACCTAAGCAAAATGGAAATGTTGCAGGGCAAGGTGCCAAAAGTTAGTCCAAGGTTAATGGTGTCCAAGCCATATGAATAATACATGCAGAGGGGCAGAGTATAAAAGCAGAATTCAGCTCCATGTCCAAAATAATATTTGTGGCTCCCTTACAAAAGACCGCAACCGATTCACGCTGTAAATTCACCAAAACAGAAGAAACAAGAGCCTGGAATTCCCAATTCTGCAACAACATCTATAGGAAGAAAATCAAGGTTTGTTTATGAAATTTATAAATATTGATGATAAGAATGTGGGAGATGGAGGGGATGTTGGAAGATGATAAACCATGTTGTAGATGACACAATGATTAGCCGGGTGGGTCACAGTGAGCAGGAACGTGTTGGTTATAAGAGGGTACAAACGGATTGTCAGACGGTCAGATCAATGACTGATAAACGGTAACACTGAAATATGTGAGATGCTGCACTTTGGAAGATGTAACAAGACAAGAGAGAACTCAAACCATGAAGATACGTTACATTTGCTTTTGGAGCAGAGAAGAGTGAGGGGTGAACCTGACAGAAGTGTATTACACCATGAGAGGTATGGGACGAGTGAACAGACACCAGCTATTCCCCATAGTCAAAGGGTCAAAAACAAGGGGAAATACGTTTGAAGTGAAAGAGAAGATACTTAGAGAGGATTTGTGAAATCTGTTTCGAACCCAGAGCATGATATGTGTCAAAAATGCATTGCCTGGGAGGGGGTTTCAGGAATGTAACCTCACAAACATTATAAAGCACTTGTATCAGCACTGGGTGGTGCAGACTCGATGGGCATTGTCTTTAATACATGATTCCATGTGGTGGCAGCCATGAAAGCTTTGATATCTTCTGTCGCTGCAGCCAATTGGACTTGTTGGTTTGTAAAATCGAACTGTGCTCAGTAAGTGGCGAGATTATAAACAAGCATCATCCCATGGAGTATCAGCACTTATTCAACCTAGGACAGCCCAGCCATCTCAGGATAATTCACATGCTCAGTGAAAGAATCGTCCAACAACAGCATCAACATTATTCCAGCTGTTTGACACCATTATTTTAAGATCACCAATAACACAGAAACAGATATCGCTTCATTATTATATAGACTTCTCGCGTAAGGTTGTTATTTCTCTGAAGACTAATAAATTCCTTCCCATATATTCATATTGACAAAGAGTCTGTTATCCTGTGAGCTGTTCATCACAGCGTTGCGGCTTGTGTAACACTCCATCCACCACCAGTAATATTTACTCCCAGTTAAACCGGCACGAGATGAACAGCTGGCACTCACTCTCAACAGACACTTGGAAGGACCAACGTCAACCGGACTGGAACTTCTCAAGGGCGATAAATGCTGGTCTAGCTCCATTAAAATTCCAAATGAACTAAAAAGACAATCCGATTTTCTAATAATTATTAAACATTGAGGCCATTTTATTGATCTGATGAGTTTGTCGCTGTCTTTGATGTTGGGAGATCTATTTCCGTGAAATATTTCGTGCATATATTGGAAGAACAAAAACGCTCAGGTCACAGATACTCGGTAACGCAGCATTTAAACGCAAAATGCCAGGGAATAGTAAGTTATACATCTTCAGGTAACTGGGAATAGTGTAGTTTGGTGTTTTCTGGCTGATGTAGTTGGATTGGGCTGGAGGGTCGGTTTTTATATAATTGTTGGAAACAGACAATGTGGTCTCACTATTTCCATAGCTTGTGAGCATCAAATAATGAGGAATACAATCTCCAAGGGCACACAGGATTTGAACCTATATCATTCTTCCTTGACTATCAAATTGGTAAGAACCCCGTTTCTCTCTTTGCAACATGCCTGTTAGTGTTCCTGCACTACAAGAGCCCCTGGGGTTTATCACCATATTCTGATCAGAAATTAAACACAGGCAACAGAATGCTGGCCTTGCCAATGAAACGAGCCTCACAAGAACAACTGACAGGAATCTGCAATATTAAAGTTATCCATTTGACCCAATCTGATTTCTAAAGCGGTTTCAAGCGAGGCTTTCCCTTTGTCCTGTGCTCCTGACTTCGCTACAACATCATGAATCTTTCCTGAGTGCTTTTGAGTCCCATTTAAAAGTCCCATATGGAAAGCTGTGCCCAATAATCTGAAAGGAAAAGTCTCATGGTCATGAGAAACGTGTCATAATTTTTCAGTATCTAAAGACAACAGAAGTGTAGAAACTAGCATCAGGAGTAAGGATTAAAATAGCTCCATCATGCAATGAGATCATGGATGATCTGATTGTGGCCTCAATCACACATTCCTCCTTTGCCCTTACAATGTTAGTGCGTCATTCTTAGTCAAGAATCTGTCTTAGGAATATTCAATGTCTTATCCCTCATCGCTCTCTGGGAAGAGAGTTCCACAAAGACACAACACTTTGAGAGGATTACACCAAATCACCATCTTCTTCACTGAGATATTCTTCAGTTTTACCATCCATCCACTCATGATAATCTCTCACACAAGCTGAAATATTCTTTCAGAATTCATCTTGTAAAGACTACTTGGAATATGCTGGGATTAACCAAGAACACATGTTGTTTGCCTAAACCCTAGCAGATCCATGGCCAGTCAGTTCAAGATTTCCTCCTGTAATAAACGGTCCTCACAAGAGTCAGCTGAATGAAACTTCTCTGAATTACATTTCATATCTTTGTGGCCATAGCACTTTCGATGTGGTTAAACTACTACCTTGTAGATCTGTAGAAAATATTCCCTACTTTTAAATGTATTCTGTTTCAGAAATGTACACCTAAAGGTTTCATTTTGTAATCCAGGTGACCGGTTCCTCGGTTCCTCTGTGCCTCAAGCCAGTCTCTCCATTGAAACAATACCCTGCGTTTCCATTCAACCCTCAAACAGCTTTGAGCACAGACATATTTTCCAACAGTGCTCCATACACCAATTTTTGGCCCTTCACTTGACCCACCTTAATCTCTTTATAGACTCATGTCCTCGTCATATCTTCCTTCTGTCACATTTTCAAAAGTTTGTATTCTTCCATAATACAGACAGAATATTTGGCCAAAGAAATACACTGCGGCGAAAAGGAAATATTTTTACTCAATGTCTTAGCTATAAATTTGTGGCAATACTGAAGTATTTTGCAGTCCCAACACTCAGTTCCCTTTATTCGAAATAGAGTCAGATGGTGTGGAATGTGTGTGGGCAGAATTGAGGAACCACAAAAGTGAAAAACCATAGTTGGAGTTATGTACAGGCCTTTGAATCGTAGTCAGGAGCTGGGGCACAAAACATAACAGGAGATGGAAAAGAAAACACGTGTAGGAAAGGCAAAGTTACAGTGACTGGGGAGATTTCAATATGCAGGTGGACTGGGAGAATCACCGGTAATGGTTTGCAAGGAAAGGAACTTGTGGAATGTCTATGAGATGGTTTTTTGGAGCAGCTTATGGTGTAGGCACCAAGGGAACGGGTAATACTGGATTTAGTGTTGTGCAATGACGCAGACTTGATAAGGAAGCTTAAGGTGAAGGAACCCTTTGAAGGCAGTGATCATAATATCATTTTGAACCTATTCTTCAATTTGAGAGGGAGAAGGTAGAACCGGAGTTAACATTACAGCTGAGTAAAGGCAACTGCAAAGACATGAGGGAGGTTCTGAGTAGAATTGACTGGGAGAAGAATCTAGCAGGAAAAACAGTGGAACAGTAATGGTGGGAGTTTATCAGAGCAATTTAGAAGTCACAGCAGAGATTCATCCCGAGGTAAAAGATGCATTGTACAGGGAGGATGAGGCAACCATGGATGACTGGGGAATTCACGGTGGATAACATGAATAATGTCCCAAATACTAGAGAGAGTGGGGACGCAGAGCTGATGAGGAGAAATTGCTCGAAAAACGAAATGCATAAATAAGCTGGATGGAGGCATTAATGGTTTTCTTTCAGGAATCTCTAGAATCAGGGAGGGTCCCAGAAGCTGAGAAATGTGCGAACTTGACACCTTTTTTAAAAGATATTTTTATTGAAAACAGAAGATTTTTAAAATATTTTCCAAAATTACAAAAATAGTACAAACTAGTGTATTCTGTTTTACAACATAATAACAACCCCAATATAG
This sequence comes from Hemiscyllium ocellatum, assembly GCF_020745735.1. Taxonomy (NCBI): domain Eukaryota; kingdom Metazoa; phylum Chordata; class Chondrichthyes; order Orectolobiformes; family Hemiscylliidae; genus Hemiscyllium; species Hemiscyllium ocellatum. The sequence continues at coordinate 1,745,328 of NC_083429.1, read as the reverse complement.
AATTTGTAAAAAAAACTATTAATCTATTCTACAAAATACCAAAACATGATATAGGATATCCTGCATTACTAACAATAGACAAAAGGAGAAAAGAAAATAAATAAGTAAATAAATAACTAGATACAAATTCAATATAAATGCATATTAAATCATAACAGAACTGGTATTTATATGGGATTCCTCCTCCCGGTAGCCCCCGAACCAGCCAAAACCATCCCCACGGCTAAGCAAAGGCCCTGAACAATGTGGCTGATATATCTGTGTCAATGTAGTTCAAAAAGGGCTGCCATGTTGTATAAAATAATCACGTTTTTTGGTGCACCATATTCATAAGGAAGTCAAGGGGGATATATTCCATGGCTATCTGTGCCAATTTGAAACTCCTGGGGGACCTTCAGATACCCAATTCAATAAAATTTCTTTCCTCGAACAAAAGGAAAGGATATTGAATAATTTCCTCCCGTGTACTTCCAAAGAGGGGAAATTTGGGGAGTCCAAAAGTAGAGAGACTGGGTTCAACCCAATTTCCGTAACCAAAATCTTTGCCAAGGCATTCGCTATTCTGCCCCACTACATGCAGATCTTATGGCCAGTCCACAGACAATGCGTGAGAATACTAACTACTATTTTGCATATGGGTCACATTGGAGGTGCTCCTGCCTTGAACTTTGCAAGTCTCTCAGGTGCCATCTGAGCCCTATGAAGTATCTTCAATTGGATAGCCTGAATTCTGTTACAGACAGACATCTTCCTGGCGTTTTCCCAGATGCCCTCTCACACGTCTAAGATTTCCATCCCCAATTCTTGACTCTAGGGTTTTATACAACCGTTCCATGTGCTTTGATACCTTATTAAATAGTTTGTGGCAGAGAGTACTGACCGCGGGTGGACACATTGGCCGATGCACTCTCCTTTCCCTATCCGATTTATAAGGATTAATTATCAATATGGTCTTCTTTTGTAAAAAGTCTCCTGTTTGAAAATATCGAAAAAGATCTTTGCTATGCAGCTCAAACTTCTGACGCAGCTGTTGGAAGGACATCATGACCTCCCCATCGAACAGATCTCCCAAACAGGAGATACCTTTGCACTCTCAGGCTCTGAATACAGCATCACTCAGCCCTGGCTGGAACCCCAACATTCCCACTAGAGGGGAATAAGGGAGGTTTTTTTAATAGTTTAACCCTCATCCGGTCGCAGTATCCTCCAGGCTTTGATTTTATTTAATACAATAGAATTTTTACAATGATCCGTAATAACTCTCACCTTGTACATAAATAGTAGATTGATAATGGGATATTTTGCTACAGAGGCTTCAATATGTAACCAGATTGATTGCGGTTCACAAGAGACCCAATGAGGAATGTAGGATAATAGAGAGTTCAATTCGTACCTCCTGAAATCCGGAATATCCAGCCCACCCCTTATTTGTGGAAGCTGTAGCTTTTCTAATTTAATAAGGGGCCATCTATTACTCCAAGTAAAGGAGCCGAGCCAAACAAAAAGCTTACGCAGCACCTGTCTCAGCAGCATCAAGGAGAGCATTCTCACAGCGTACAAAAGGCAAAGTAGGATATTCATGTTGACCAAAGCTATTCTATCTATCCAGGATATCAGGAGATCTTCCCAGCATTGAAGGTCCTATCTTACTTTCTCAAATAAATGTGTATAATCGGCTTTATATAGCTGACCAAATGCTGGAGTATTAAAAATACCGAAGTAAAGAAAACCTCCCAGTGACCACCGAAAGGGGAAATGGGATCTATCCGGAAAATTGGATGTACTGGCAAGAGCTCCCAGCAGCATGGCCTCCGATTTCATTAAATTGATTTTATAACGTGAGAACATAGTGGGCGGCACGGTAGCACAGTGGTTAGCACTGCTGCCTCACAGCACCAGAGACCCGGATTCAATTCCCGACTCAAGCGACTGACTGTGTGGAGTTTGCAAGTTCTCCCCGTGTCTGCGTGGGTTTCCTCTGGGTGCTCCAGTTTCCTCCCACAGTCCAAAGATGTGCAGGTCAGGTGAATTGGCCATACTAAATTGCCCGTAGTGTTAGGTAATGGGCAAATGTAGGGGTAGGGGTAGGGGTATGGGTGGGATCTAATCTAATCAAATAAGTTAACCACTTGAATTAAGCAGGGCACAGGTGTCAATGTCCTCCATTTAAGAAAAGGAGGACACCATCTGCATAGAGAGTAATTTTGTGCTTACCTGATCTAACCTCCAGAACCATTGTATTAGGATCGGCTCATATAGCTTCCGCCAACAGCTCAATCACTCGCATAAATAATAATGGTGAGAGAGGGCAATCCTGTCGACAACCTCTCCCAATGCTAACACTATCCGAACTTAAACCGCTGCTTTGGGATCATTAATTAATAAAGTAACCCATTTAGTAAAGACCTCTCCAACATGAAACCATTACCGAGCATAAACGAGATATGTCCATTCTACCCAATCAAGTGCCTTCTCTGCCTCTTGGGAGATAACTAGTACAAGTATCGCTCCCTCCTGGCAGGCTTATACCATATTTAAGACCCTTCTAATGTTATTAGTTGATCTGTGGCTCTTTATAAACTCGGTCTGGTCCTCTTTTATAACAAATGGTAGAACCCTCTCTCGTCTTAATGCCCAATATTTTTGTGAGAACTTCAAAATCCACATTCAACAAGGATATAGGTCTGTACGAAGAGCAGTCATCCGGGGCCTTTCCCTCCTTGAGAATGAGAGAAATATTTGCTTCTCTCTGAGAAGGCTAGAGGCAGGCCTGACTATGTCAATAATTATATATATTTATAAGTGGCCCGGCTAATTCCCCAATAAATTCTTTATAGAACTCAGCCTGGAATCCATCTGGTCCGAGCGCTTTGCCACTCTGGAGCTGCCTTACCTCATCCTGCATTTCCGGGTTGGGGGGGGGGGACATTCAAGAACAACACCCGCTCTGAGGTTAGGTGCTGGAGGGCCAAACATTTTTTTTAAAAAGACTCTATCTTCCTCGTTCTATCCTCATAGCCCTTTGGCCTATACAATTTGAAACAGAACTTTCTAAAGGCTGCATTGCTCATTTCATGATCACAAGTCAGGATACCAGCACTCTTTCTAATAGGCGTAATGGCTTGGGGAGCCTTTTTCTTTCTGGCAACGTATGCTAGATACCTGCTAGGTTTGTCACCATATTTAAATAATCTCTGTTCCGCAAATAGTATCTCCCTCTTTGCTGTTTGAGTAAGTGTGGAATTCAAAGTTGCCCTATGAGCTGCGATCAGCTGTAGTTTAGTAATGGCGGGTCTATCCACGTACGCTGTCTCACCGCCTTCAGGCCAGCCTTGAGCAGATGCTCTTGTTCTCCCTTTTGTCTTTTCAGGATTGCAGAATATGAGATAATCAAGCCTCGCACATATGCCTTACCAGCCCCCCACATCACAGAAGGGTTAGTGGCTGTGTTTGAGTTGATATCCCGGAAGGTTTTAAATTCCTGCGAGAAATATTTTATGAACTTACTATCCTTCATTAGGAAAGGGTCCATACGCCAATGTCGGAAAGCTATCTTGTCATCACCGATCTTAACCTTCATGTATACTGTGGCATGTTCGAAAATAGTTATATTACCTACTTTACAAAACAATATTGAGTTCAAAAGGGTCGAGGGGACAGAACCATATCAATTCTGGTATGGCAATTGTGTGGATAAGAATAAAAAGTAAAGTCTCTACCCTCGGGGGTGAAGACAACCCACACACCTACCAGCCGCAACTCCCTACTCAGATCCGCCAACGCCTAGATCTCAAAGATATGCCCAGAGCTCTGAGGTATTCTGTCCACCCATGTCGATGATACAATTACAATCTCCCCCTCTAATAGTATGGCGCACCCCAAGAGCCATCAACTTGGAGATCACTTCCATTACAAATGTAAATAGTGCACTGGCGGGCAATAGAGATTCAAAATCTCATATTCCTCTCTATATATTAGGGCTTTAATTAATATATATCATTCAGTCATCTTTTATCTGGCTTAGCATTTGGAAGGGAAGATTCTTACCAGTAAGATTAGCAACTCCTCTACTTGAAAAGAACACCTTGCCAAATCCACCCTATTGCAGATTCGAATGCTCCTTCTCAAGTAGATATGTCTCCTGTGGAAGGGCTACATCCACCCTGTCTTTTTTTTAAGACTTGATAATTACTTTTTCCTTTTGATTAATGAGTGGCTCCCCTTGACATTCCAGGTGCACCACCTATACGAATGACTAGCCATGATAGTCCGAGTAAGCCCGATGCCCCTAAGGAGGGAGAACACCACCCAAAATACATTGAATAAAAACCAAAAATGATTCACACATAAAACACTCTTTATAACAGCTGAATCAAAACAACTAAGAAATATTCCTAAAAACAAATAACATAAAGCATAGTCAAAAGGAGATTTTCCCCCTTCTTCAGAGGAGGCACTACTACCTTCCAAAAATCCCACCATAACATTTCCTAGCCAGAGGCATGCCATCGGCCCAGGCATTACAAAGTAGAGTAAATAAAATCCAACATTTTATAAGACAGAAGCGACCCCCACACCAACACCTCGATACACTTAGCAAAACAACACAAGATGAAAATATATAAAATTATAAGATTACAATCTCAGCAAGTAATAATCAAACAAATAAAAAAAAAACAGAAACGTCCCCCAATAATCAAAGAAACCACACAAAAAGAGTCCATAGAAACGTTAAGGAATTAACACTTCCCCTCCCTCACCACCATCAGGGAAAGATAGAAAAGAGAAGAAAAAAAGAAGAAAAGAGGGGCAAACTAAAGTCATTATCCATACAGTTCAAATCCTGCAGTCAATTTAGAGCATCCAGAAATTCTTTTACTTTTTCCGGTGATCTGAAGTCATATACAGATCCTCCATGACTGCACCATAGCATTGCCGGATATCGCATAGGATATTGAATATTTAAGTCCCTCAGATGCTTCATTGCCTCATCAAATGCCTTTCTCTTGCGGAACACAGCCAGAGAACAACATTATCCTGGAACCCTTGTATATGATGGCAAGGGGATCATTTTCCAAATCTCTGGTGGACTCCAGCAGCATCTGTTTTTCCCTCTAATGTTAAGTTGAACTAGGACCTGGCGGGGGCGCTGGTCCAACCCGAGCCAGCGCACAGCAACCTGATGGGCCCACTCAACCAGCAACCAGCCCAGTTCCCACTCCCATTTCAGCAGCTGTGGGAGCCATTGCTCCAGTAAACCAACTAGCTGCCTTTTCTCCTCCCATTCTTGAAGGCCCAGCAACCGAATATTTTCCCAATGACCTCCATTTCTGAGGTCACTAATATGTTCCAATAAGATCGGGACTCGATGTCTAAGGGCCCAGACCTGACCCATGGATGACTCAGCAGTGGTCTCGGAGGTCGCGGTCCATTGCTCCGCTCCCCTGACATGCTGCCCGAGTTTCTCTATCTCTCCATCATGTTTCTGCAGCATGACCGAGATTGACTCCCACCTGGACTGGCTCTCTTCACTGGACGCATCAGAGTAGATGTTGGGAAGATTCATCAACTGTTAGGAGAGAAAGGACTCAAGGTCATAGCCCGAGAGTCAAGAGAAGATCTTTAGAACGGAGTTAATGGGAAATGTCTTCACCCTGAGAGTGGTGAATCTACGGTAGAATGGCAGTTTCCTTCCCAAAAGGACATGAGTGAACCCGGTGAGTTTTTCTTGGCAATCGATTCATAACCACCATCAGTCTCTTAATTCCAGATTTGAAGTCAAGCTCTGCCACTTGCTATGGCAGGATTTGAACCTCTCACTCAAACATTATCTGGGTTTATCACATAAGAATTCAGCCATAACTCTAATAGCCACTGACTTGCCCAATCCTCCACAGTGTGACTAACTTGTGCAGTAAGAAATGCCCTGGGATTTGCCTTGACTTCCTTATCAAGATATGGATGATTTTCTCTGTTATGCAATTCCTCTTTGGTCTTTAATATCTCCCTTTTTTTTGCCAAATTTCTTCAGCTGTCCTGCCTTCGAATGATCTTTTCTCCCCCCAGTCCACCACAGCCAAATCCTTCCTACGGCAAGTATAATTATCATTGCCGAACACTAGAACTCCATTTATGACTCAATCTTCACTCTTTCAATCTGAATGTGAAACTCCAGCAAGTTGTGGTTACTCTGTCCAAGGCAAAGCTCATCCACCAATCCTTCCTTGTTACATAATATCAAATCTAAATTAGCCCATTCTCTGGTTGGTTCCATGACGTCCTGCTCTCAGAAATAGTCTCTCATACACTCCACGAATCTTTGTTTGAGATATCACTGTCAAGTTGATTGAGTCAATTTGCATGTTCAAACCACCCATAGTTACTGTTGTGCCCTCGTTCCATATCCTCACTCTTTTCTACCTCAAAAATACTTTGGGGGGACAGTGGCTGAAAATTACTCTTCCCAAGAGGTTTCTTCTCCTGCTTTTTATTTGCACTGAGACAGATTTCAAATATATATTGGCGCAAAACACCTCGTAAAGGTCTGAGTTCCCACTCACACAAACAAATGTTTGTGTTCTTTTCACTAACCACATTTCACAATAAATATCGAGGAATTAAGAGTGCGAAAAGTGGTCATGAGATATCTTTAGCAAACAGGGTTGAGAAAAAATATGCGAAGAACTTTTATTCATGGTGGCACAGTGGTTAGCACTGCTGCCTCACAGTGCCAGAGACCCGGGTTCAATTCCCGCCTCAGGCTACTGTCTGTGTGGAGTTTGCATATTCTCCCTGTGTCTGCGTGGGTTTCCTCTGCGTGCTCCGGTTTCCTCCCACAGTTCAAAAATGTGCAGGTTAGGTGAAATGGCCATGCTAAATTGCCCGTAGTGTTAGATGAAGAGGTAAATGTAGGGTCTGGGTGGGTTGTGCTTCAGCGAGTCAGTATGGACTTGTTGGGTTGAAGGGCCTGTTTCCACACTGTAAGTAATCAAATCTAATGTAATATATAAGGAACTAGAGGGTAACCGGAGAAATGTTTGGTAGACACAAGGATAAAGGAAGAAAGTTATGCATGGAGTCAGAGAAAATGGGTGAGATTCTTAACAAGTATCTTGCATCTGTATTCATCAAGGAGAGGGACATGACGGATGTTGATGCTCGGGATAGATCTTTGACTTCTGGGTCAAGTCGACATGACGAGGGAGGACGTTTTGCATATTTTAAAAGGTATTAAGTTAGACAAGCCCCAGGACCGGGTGGGATCTACCACAGTTACTGAGGGATGTGAGTGAGGAAATAACTGTGGTCTTAACATCTTTGCAGGATCCTTGAACATGGGTGAGGTCACAGAGGACTGGAGAATTGATAATGTTGTCCCCTTGTTTAAGAAGGATAGCGGGGATAATCCAGGTAATTATAGACTGGTGAGCCTTACATCAGTGGTAGGGAAGTTGCTGGAGAAGATACTGAGGGACTTGAGTAAGGCGTTTAATTAGATTTCCCATGGTAGGCTGATGGAGAAGGTGAAGTTGCATGGGGTCCAAGGTGTTCTATCTAGATGGATAGAGAACTGGCTGGGCAACAGAGACAGAGAGTGATAGTGGAAGGGGACTTCTCAACATGGAGACCAATGACCAGTGGTGTGCAACAGCGATCCGTGCTGGGACCATTGTTGTTTGTGATATATATCAATGGAAGGAGGTATCCGTTGCCTGATTAGCAAGTTTGCAGATGACACTAAGATTGGTGGAGTAGCAGATAGTGAAGGGGGCTGTCAGAGAATACAGCAGAATATACATAAATTGGAGAGATGTTCACAGAAATGACAGATGGAGTTCAATCTGTGCAAATGCGAGGTGATGCATTTTGGAATATCCAATTCAAGAGTGAACTACACAGTAATCGGAAAAGTCCTGGGGAAAATTGATGTACAGAGAGATCTGGGTATTCAGGTCCATTGTTCCATGAAAGTGGCAACGCAGGTCAGTAAAGTTGTCAAGAAGGCATATGGCATGCTTTCCTTCATTGGATCAGGTGTTGAGTACAAGCATTGGCAGGTCATGTTACAGTTGCAGAGGACTTTGGTTTGGCCGCATTTAGAATACTGCATATAGTTCTGATCACCACATTACCAAAGGATGTGGATGCTTTTAACAGGGTACAGAGTAGATTCACCAGGATGTTGCCTGGGATGGGGTTGCTGGTTATGAAGAAAGATTGAGCAGATTAGGATTATTTTCATGATAAAGACGAAGGTTGATGTGGGACCTGATTGAGGTCTACAAAATCAAGAGAAACATAGACAGGGTGGATAGCAAGAAGCTTTTTCTCCAGATTGTGAAACTCAAATACTAGGGATCATGAGTTCAAAGTGAGAGGGGAAAGGTGGAGGGCAGATGTATGTGGCAAGTTCTTTACACATAGGGTGGTGGCAGCCTGGAGTGTGTTGCCAGCGGAGGTGGTAGAGGAAGGAACAATAGCGTCATCTAAGATGTATCTGTCAGATACATGAATGGGCAGGGAGCAGAGGGATACAAACCCTTAGAAAATAGGTGGCAGGTTTAGAAAAGAGGAGGATCTGGATCAGCACAAACCATGAGGGCCAAAGGGTCTGTTCCTGTTTTGGAATGTTCTTTGTTCTTTATCATTCATTCTAAAAATAGCAAGTTTTCAACTTTTTGTATGCTACAATTTAATAATATCAACATTTATTTATTTGACAGTGCATGTCAACTTATTGTCATTTCTAAATTATAGTCACAGGGTCAAAGAGATGTATACCGTGGAAACAGAGCCTTTGTTCCAACTCGCCCATGCTGACCAGATATCCCAACCCAATCTACTCCCACCTGCCAGCACTCAGCCCATATCACTCCAAACTCTTTCTATTCATATACCCATCCAGACACGCTTCAAATGTTGTAACTGTTCTAACCTCCAGCACTTCCTCTGGCAGCTCATTCCATACACGTACCACCTTATGTGTGAAAAGGTTGCCCCTTACGTCTCTTTTATATTTTTTTCCTTCCCAACCTAAACCTGCACTCTATAGTTCTGCGCACCAGGCAAAAGACCTTGTCTATGTCCCGATTCATGCCCCTCATGATTTTATATACCTGTATAAGGTCACCCCTCAGCCTCCAATGTTCCAGGGAAAATAGCCCCAGCCCATTTAACCCCTAGCTGTAGCTCAAACCCTCCAACCCTGGCAACATCCTTGTAAATTTTTTCAGAACCCTTTCAAGTTTCACAACATCCTACAGATAGGAAGGAGACCAAAATTGCATACAATATTCCAAAAGTGGCCTAACCAACTTGCTGTACAGCCGCACATGACCTTCCAACCACTGTAAAATGCTTTGACTAATTAAGGAAAGCATACCAAGTGCCTTCTTAGCTATCTTATCTATTTGTGACTCTACTTTCAAGGAACAATGAACCTGCACTCAAAGGTCACTTTGTTCAGCAACACTCCCTTGGACTTCACCATTAAGAGTATAACTCCTGCTAAGATTTGCTTTCGCAACTTGCAGCATCTCGCATTTACCTAAATTAAACTCCATCTGCCACTCCTCAGCCCATTGGCCCATCTGATCAGGATTCCGTTGTAGTCTGGGATAACCTTCTTTGCTGTCCACTACACCTCCAATTTGGGTGTCATCAGCAAATTTACCAACTATACCTATTATACTTACATGCAAATCATTTATATAAATGACAAAAAGTAGTGGACCCAGCACCAATGCTTGTGACACTCCATCGGTCACAGGCCTCCAATATGAAAAACAACCCTCCACCACCACCCTCTGTCTTCTACCTTTGAGCCAGTTCTGTATCCGAATGGCTAGTTCTGTCTGTATTCCATTAGATCTAATCTTGCTAACCAGTCTCCCATGGGGAACCTTATCGAACACCTTACTGAAGTCAATGTAGATCACATCCACCGCTCTGCCTCATCAATCCTCTTTGTTACTTCTGCAAAAAACACAATCAAGTTTGTGAGACATAATTTTTCCACGCACAAAGCCATGTTGACTCTCCCTAATCAGTCCTTGGCTTTCCAAATACATGTACATCCTGTCCCTCAGGATTCCCTCCAACAATATGCCCTCCACTGATGTCAGGCTTACTGGTCTATAGTTCCCTAGCTTCTCCTTACCACCCTTCTTAAACAGTGGCACCACGTTCGCCAACCTCCTGTCTGTGGCACCCCACCTGTGACTATCAATGGTACAAGTATCTCAGTAAGGGGCCCAGCAATCACTTCCCTCACTTCCCACAGAGTTCTAGGATACACCTGATCGATCAGGTCCTGGGGTTTTATCCCCTTGTATGCATTTGAATACATCCAGCACTTCCTCCGCTGTAATATGGGCAGTTTTCAAGATGTCACCATCTATTTCTCTGCATTTCTACATCTTCCATGTCCTTCTCCTGAGTAAACACTGATACAAAATACTTGTTTAGTATCTCCTCCATCTCCTGCGGTTCCACACAAATGCCGCCTTGCTGATCTTTGAGGGCTCTATTTTCTCCCGATTTACCCTTTTGTATTTGTAAAATCCTTTTGGATTCTCCTTATCTCTATCTGCCAAAGCTATCTCATGTCCCCTTGTTGCCCTCCTGATTTCCCTCTTTAGTATACTCCTACTGCCTTTATAATCTTCTAAGGATTCACACGATCTATCCTTCTGTACCTGTCGTATCCTTCATTCTTCTTCTTAACCGGACCCTCAATTTCTTTAGTCATTCATCACTCTCTGTACCTACCAGACTTTCCTTTCACGCTAACAAGAACACACTGTCTCTGGACAGTGTTTATATTTTAATTCCATCAATTTAGAATCAAGTTATTATTCGGTTCAATAATTGTAGCTCATAGCTTATTATTGCCCAAGTCACAAACATGCAAACTCCTGATCATTGTTCAGGTCAGTAAACCCATCACTTTACATCATGACCGTCATTAAAAGTAGATTCCAAAAGGCCTGAATTCGGGTACAGTGCTACTGGACCTCACAGCTGCCTGTGGCACTGAGTGAGACATTGGCCTGCTCCTGAATCTGACCAGACAGTTTCCAACCTGGGTCAGGGCAGTCATTCAAACATTCCCTCACAGAGAATCATTTGGAATCCACCTTGAGCAGGAGGAAACTAGCCAACAGGCTATCACTGCTCTCAGTGTAGGTACAACTGCTGTCTAAGTTAAATACCAACGACTGACCAGGATCCATGCCTTACAAATTAACCCGCAATCACAGCCTGGCCCAGGGAGCAGATGTATGGACATTGAGTGTCAGAATCACACTGCACAAGTTACTTATGGCGAAGACATCTGGCATGTCCCCCAGACTCCATACATCTGCCCCCGGACCAGACACTGTGAGAAAACGGTCACATTTGACAGTCAATTGCAGCACCTTGTGTCTCACAGTGAACCCTCTGAAACTATATCCAATAAATATACCTTCACATTCACCAGTATCAAAATAAAATTATACATGCCTGTGGATGGTCAGATACTAATTCATAGGTCACCCACCAGCATGTATCTGAAGAAACCAGGAGCAAATGGCAAGCCAAGAATCGTTTTAATAACTGAACTTGGTGGATTTTGTCTGGTCTTGGTAACCTCACATATTGTGCTGACACTCAGGTGAATGTAACAAAGCACATCAAAACTGGAAGTCTTGGTCTAATGTCCCTCCCCAAATTCCTGACCTCACACACCTCACTCCTTCACACATTCACCAACTGACGAGAATCCACAAACTGAGTGAAACTTGGAACATAGAACAATACAGCACAGTGCAGGCACTTCAGCTCTCAATGTTTTGGCAGCCTTTTATCCTACTCTAAGATCAGACTAACATACACAACCTTCAATGTACTAACTTCCATGTGCCTATCCAAGAGTCATCTTAAATATCCCTAATGTATCTGACCCTAACCATCAATGGCGGTGCACTCTACCCCACCATTCTGTGTAAAGAACCATGTCTGACATCCCCCCGAAACCTTTCTCCAACCACCTTAAAATGACGCCCCTTGTTGATAGCCACTTATGCCATGGAAAAAGATTTTGGCTGTCCAATCTATCTATGTCTCTCAACATCTTGTACACCTCTATCAAGTCACCTCTCGTCCTTCTTTGCTCCAGGGAGAAAAGCCTGAGCTCCCTCAAACTTTCTTCCTAAGACATGTCCTCCAGTCCTGGCAGCATCCTGGTAAATCTCCTCTACACGCTTTCCGAGGCTTCCACATGTTTCCTATACTGAGGCAACCGGATCTGAACACAATATTCTAAGTGTGGTTGAACCTCAGCTTTAGACTCCATCCCTCAGAATGAAAGCCAACACAACATACACCTCCTTAACAACCTTATCAACTTGGGTGGCAATACTGAGGAAACTATGCACATGGACCTCAAGATCCCTCTGTTGCTCCACACTGCCAAGAATTCTGCCTTTAACCCTGTATTCTGTATGCAAATGCAACCTTCCAAATTAAATCAATTTACACTTTTTACGGTTAAACTCAGTCTGTCACTTATCATCCCAGCTCTGTATCCTGTCAATATCCTGTTGCACACTACAACAACCCACCACACTATCCGCAACTCCATCAACCTTCATGTCATTGACAAACTTTCTAACCCACCATTCCACTTCCTCATCAAAGTCATTTATAAAAATCACAAAGAGTACAGCACCCAGAACCGATACCTGTGGAACGACATTGCTCACTGAACTCCAGGCTGAATACTTTCCATCTGCTACCACAGATGGGCCATCTTTTATGGGTCATCCACACCCGTATCCAGAAAGCCAAATTTCCCTGCGTCCGATGCCTCCTTACTTTCTGAATGAGCCCACAACAGGGAACCTTATCAAACGCCTTCTAAAATTCGTGTTCACCACATCGACTGGTCTATCTTCATCAACATGTTTTTCACATCTTCAAAGAATTCAATAAGGTTTGTGACGGATGACCTGCTCCTCAAAAAGCCATGCTGATTACCTCTAAACATACTATGGTTTTTTAAGTAATTGTAAATCCTGTCTCTCAGCATCGTCTCCAATACTTTGCCCACCACTGGTGTAAGACTGACTGTTCTATCATTCCCAGGGTTATCCCTATTCCCTTCCCTGAACAAGGGAAGTTGCCACCCCCCAATCATCTGGTACTACTCCAGTGGACAGTGAAGACGCAAAGATCATCACCAAAGTCACACCAATCACTTGCTGGAGTAACCTTGTGTGTACACCATCTGACCCAGTGTATTTATCTATCATTATGTTTGTATTTCAGTAAGACTGTATTTCCCCTCAGCCTGTCTACACCCTTCCAACCAACTGATTGACAGCCTTCCTTTTCAGTGCAATATACAGTGCTGCCTTGCTGAGCAAGTATGATTCCCAACGTCCTGCGAATCACGGAATCAAAGAAAAAGGAATGCACCAATGCCTTCCTGATAAAGATCTCATGCCTGAACTATCGACGCTCCTGCTCCTCGGATGCTGCCTGATCTGCTGTGCTTTTCCAGTACCACACTTTTCTACTCTTATCTCCATCAACAGCAGTCCTCAGTTTCTCCATTACTGAGGGCTGTCCCCTCCACACACTGAACGGGGAATTAACCATCAGAAACTCATTGTATGTGGAGCTGACAGTTCTGGAACGTTGCACTTGATGAACACATTTTTTGAAAAAAAGAAATTACAATTCAACAAATATTCATTCAGTCCCAGAATTACAATTTTGGTTCATGGTTAAGGCAGCCTGATAGCAAATAGTGAATGATTGAGGAACTCCGAGGCACAGAGTATTCCAGGTGTTATATTCCAGCTTACATTAATGTTGGGAGCATTATCAGACAGACTGTTGTGATAATGAAATGAGTTGACATGTGGAGGTGGTATGTTTCTGCCATCACAGAGATGTGTTTGAGAGAGGTCAAGGCTAACAAGTCAATATTCTGTTTTACTGGAACTATAGGCAGGACGGGAGAGGGTGTTAAAGAGGAGGTGGTGTTGCATTGTTAATTAAGGAACAGTTACTGCAGTAAGGAGGGACAATATCTTGGACGTATCTTCAAATGAGGCTTTATGAGTCGAGGTGAGGGTCCAAATGATGACAGACACACTGCTGGGGATATTTTATAGAGTCCAAGGAAGATGAAAATATAAGAGCAGATATATAACCAATTCACTGAGGTGTGAAGAACAGCAAGGCTGGAGATGTTACAGAGAAAGGAAAGTAAGGCCGGAGATGTTACAGAGAGATAGGAAAGCAATGTTGGAGATGTTACAGGGAGAAAGGAAAGCAAGTTTAGATATGTTACAGAGAGAGGAAAGTAAGACTGGAGATGTGACAGGGAGAAAGCAAAGCAAGGCTGGAGATGTTACAGAGAGAGGAAAGCAAGGCTGGAGATGTTACAGGGAGAAAAAAAAAAGCAAGGCTGGAGATGTTAAAGAGAGAGGAAAACAAGGCTGGAGATGTTAAAGAGAGAGGAAAACAAGGCTGGAGATGTTACAGAGAGAGGAAAGTAAGGCTGGAGATGTTACAGAGAGACGAAAGCAAAGCTGGAGATGTTACAGAGAGAGGAAAGCAAGGCAGGGGATGTTACAGAGAGAGGAAAACAAGGCAGGGGATGTTACAGAGATAGGAAAGCAAGGCTGGAGATATTACAGAGATCGGAAAGCAAGGCTGGAGATGGTCGCGAGATAGCGTGACCTGTGCATGCTAGAACATGTTATTGAGATATTTTATAAATCATTCACAGGATATGGGGAGAGATGTAGCAGCTGGATATTAGAGAGATAGGGAGAGGTGAGGGGGCAGGCGGAATTTACAGTGATAGATGGAGCTGGAGTATGAGATAAAGATTATGGAGAAACGGAGGGTTACTGAGATACAGATGGATGCATCGGCTGGAGGAGACGACAGGGAAAGATGCAGAGAAACACGTAGATAGTTTAAAAATTGAATTATGCAAAGTCTTAATAGAGAAAACATTTTGGAAATCTGTGGAATAGAAAAGATACTTGGAGGAACTGAAGGAGTGAGACCTTGGACTTTCCAATCACAAGAGTCATGGAGTGAGTGTAATACGGTACAGAATGGGCCCTTCGATTGAAAGTGAAAAAAAAATTAAAAGCACTGCAGATACTAGCAATCCCTCCTTCCTAACGTCTGGGGGCTAGGGCGAGATGTGGGTGAGGCATTCAACAGACTCCTCAAGCAACAATGTAATATAACAAAATCTCACGGTGTCAAATCAAACACCGACGTGGAAACCTCTTGCTGACTCCCTTCCCTCAGCTGATGGATCAGTGTCCCTCTGCATTGTGCAACTCTTGTAGGACGTACTGACAGAGTGAATGAGCTGGACAATGTATACTGGGTGGGCCATTTAAAACCCACCACCGAGAGGGGCTCAGCAGCAGCATTATTGATCGAGATGGTCGGGTCCAAAAGGACATAGCTGCGAGACTGGGTCAGCACTGGATCGAGAGGGTACGACTGACAGGGAGAAACATACTTGACCTCACCCTCAAACTACCGGCTGCAGACACATTGATCGAGGACAATATTGGGAACCGGTAACAGGGCATACAGTATTTTATAGAGAAAGTCCCACTTGTACTTTGTCAATAGTGTGTGTGTGTGTGTGTGTGTGCGCGTGTATGTGTGTGTACACACACGCATAAGTGCACATGTGAGAGATACAATCCCCATGCTAAACGGGGCAGATTTCAAAGAGATATAGAACTCAGCACTGGCCTGTGTGAGGTGATTCGAATCGTTACCAACAGCAGAATTGTACTCCAGCACAATTTTCACTGTCACTGCCTGGCATATGCTGCACTTTACCCTGACCATCAGGCCAGGGAATAAACACTTGCTAAATGAGGAACACAGGAGGACCGGTCAAGAGTAGCATCAGACACACCTCACAATGAGGTGACGTTACCAAATAGGACCACTTACTCACCAAATAGCTTAAACAGCCAGATCTCACCAACAAATCAGACCTAATTTCTGAAATCCTGTCACGTGCTGTCAACGGAAATTCTGTGGTCAATCCAACAACACACTGGAGGAGTAGAATCCACAAATATCGCCTTCCTCAATGATGGAAGGGCCCAGTACAACAATAGAAAAGCTAACGCTGAAACATACACCCATGTTCAGACCGAAGTGTCAATGGGATGATCTATTTTAGTCTTCTCCAAATGGCAGTCATCAGCTAATCTGATTCACTGTGTGTGCTAACTCGAAACGGCTGGAGGGATGGGGAATGCAAAGGCTGTGGGCCCCGAGAACATTCCTTTCAGGCTGTTCCTGCTGGGATACAGCACTGACACCTACCTGACAATGTGGGAAACTATCAGGGTGTGTCCTGTACACACACAGACAAAACATCAGACAATCAATCAATGACTACGTCATTGCTCTAATCCCCAACATTAATAAAGAGATGGAAGATGTCATCTATAGTGGGGTGAAGCAGCACTTCCTCGGCTCCAACCTGCTCAATGAAGCTCAGTTTGAGCTCTCATCCCTTGGGCACATTGAAGCCTTGGTTTAACGACGTACAACAAGATGAATTCTAAAAGTGATTGCACTTAACATCATCATTATTGCATTTGACCAACTGTCATATCTAGGATTAACAGCAAAGCTGAAGCAAATAGGATTCGTCTACACTGGCTGAACTTATACCTGGTACAAGGAAGGTGGCTGGGGATGGTGGGGAGCAGCCATCTCCGCAGCAGTTCCCCAGGGGACGGGTTTCTGAGTAAACCTGTAGACCAGAAATGGAGATGCAGGGCACCATACTCCAGCAGGATGATAGGGTTGTTCTCTTGTTAGATAGATGCGAGTAGAGGCAGTTTAACTAGGTAGTCATCATGCCTCAAGCAAGGGAGAGGTTGAGTAAGACAGCCCTTTTCAGACACCTCATTCAGTGCAGGAATTGAACCCACACTGTCGGCATTAATCTGTATTACAAACTAGCCGTCCAACTGATTGAGCTTACCAAGTCCTCGATCAGCTCCTTGGGGAAGATACTGTCACATTATTCCATTCAGATATGTTGTTAGACACCTCTGGAGCAGGTGGAACTAGAAGCCAGCTTCCCAGCTCAGAGAGAGGGACAGCATCACTGAACTATAAGAGTGCTCTCTGCCCTAGGCCCAATAATTTTCAGCTACTTCGTAAATGACCATCCCTATACTGTAAAGTCACAAATGGGGATGTTTGCCAATGATTGGACAATGGTCAAAACCATTCGTGATTTACTCTGATACTGAAGCAGTCCTTCCCTAAATATAACAGGATCTGGAAATATGCAGGTGTGTGCTTAACAGTGACACGTACCATTTCCATTACACACGTGCCAGACAACAATTACCTCTAACAATAGAAAGGTGTACCATATCCTTTAATGTTCAATGCCACCACCATCACTGAACACCCATCTAGCAATATCCCGGGCATTACCATTAACCAGAACTGGACTGACCATATAATTTCATTATCCATTCCTGTGAAGGGCTTATGCTAAAACATTGACTCTCCTCTACCTCAGATGCTGCCTGACTGTTGTGCTTTTCCAGTGCCACACTTTAACACATATTAATTCATTGGCTACAAGAAAATGTCAGGGGCAAGAAATCCTACAAGAATGACTCACCTCAAAATTTCGGAAAGCCTGTCTCCCATCAAAAAGACTCATGTTGAATGTGCGTGTGATTAAATACTTCCATTTTCCTGTGTGAGTGCAGCTTCACCCCTCACCTACTGACACTCAGGAGCAGCGATGCCTGCCATCTACACCGTGCTCTGCAGAAATTTACCATGTACCTTACAATGTACCTCTGAAACCAGGACCGTCAAGAAGGACAAGGGAAACAGATACATGGGACCACCATGCTCGCGTTCCAATCCAAGCCATCTATCAAGCTGATTGGGAAGTATATTGCCGTTCTTTCAGTGTCACTGTTTCAAGTTCCCTCTCTAATGGTATTGTAAGTCTACCTACAGCACATGGGCTGCAGCAGTGCGACAGCTCACCCCCACCTTCTCAAGAGCAACAAGGTACAGGTAATAAATACTGGTCTTATTATATTCCATGAATAAATTAACATGAAAAATATTGTCCAGACCTGCCCAATCTGGACACTGTGCTTTGGGTTTTGTGAGCTCAAGCTGGTTGGGTCCAGGCAGTAAGCTGTTTGTTGTAAACAGCAGAAGGAATATGCTGTTTGAAACAATTGGACAATCTCTCAGAGGCATGGCCGACATACCGAGCATCACACAGACACTGACCGTCACATCCCACATTACTGAGCTCTGAGATAGTCAAAAGCAATTGAAAATATACTCATACCTGACGAACATGTTTAAACACACAGTGATATTGCTGCCAAGAAAATGATTGAGTGAATATTAGCGGGGGAAAGTGAGAATTGCAGATGCTGAAGATCAGGGTCAAAAAGTATGGTTCTGAAAAAGCACAGCCGTTCAGGCAGCATCTGAGGAGCAGGAGAGTCGACTATTAGTTCACAATATTAATACAAGGGAAAATAATTGTATATTTTCAAAGTCCTTGTACTTAATATAAATTTGGTATCGGGTGTGGGAATGAGATTCATCATTCCAATGCTCCTTAATGTCAGTTGTGCACTGTTTTCATCATGTTGTTGTTATAAAAGTAAACAGATTAAAGGGGGGATATAATGCTTATTGGGCAATCTAAAAGGTGGTATTATGAAAGACTATCAAAACTTCAGTAAAGAGAGTTTGCTGTTAATGGTTAGAACAACGCTGCAAACATTTACACAGAGATTTCCAGCTCAACTCATACACAAGGACGTCAGGCTGGCATCACACTGTCCATCAATGGAGCTGTACAATTCTGTTTGGATACTGACATTGTGGAGCTAACATTCACTGGATATGGTTTATGAGGGATTCAATGTAAGATACCATGTGATGCAGGAGCCCATCACCTTTATAACACCTTCATTCAGGATCGGGTCCAAGGTGCAGAATTACAGAGTTTAGGTGGCACACAAGAAGAGATATACTTGCAAGACATTGCTGTTTACAGGTCGTTGTTATAAATATTGAACTGCGTCTGGACCAGTGCAATGTGCCAGTCCATTGACCAGTCAGCCCCATACACATCTCCCTGTAGTTCAGGTAGGTCTCTAACCAGTCTATTGTGAGGGATTATGTCAGTAACTGCCCACTTCCAGCTTGGAAATTCACTGGACAGATTCTGGAGATGGCCAGTGATTTGGAGGTCATGATGAGGCCCAATAACACTGCTTCCGAATTCAGGCTTTTCCTTAATATCATTTTCAAAGCTTTGCTGCCTGCAAGGTGGTGTGTTCATTGATCTGAACATCAATCAGCTGTTTATTACATTCACTGAATTGTGTAATAGTTAGCTGCACGCTCTGGTAATTCAATTATTGTTCACTTCAACTGTTTTCAACTGAAAAATAATGATGTTTCGTCTATTTTTATTAACTCTTCATTATACAAAATGTAAAAGTGACTTGTTGAATATATCCCACAGACTAATCAAGCAACAGTCAGATATTATCTGTAAAGCAGGATTCTGTGAACAGGACGATGTCCCAGGCAACATCACCACCCTCTCTGTTAGAGTCTATCCCACTGACAGGACAAGCCAGGCAGAGGGGGACAGCTCCATGGTGTATAGTCAGTATCGTGCTCAGTATTGATGCTGGATCCTGTGGCTGCTAGACTGCCCTTCGGCACGTTATGGGGAAATCAATAAAAGGGAATCATATAATTGACGACATCATCACCGATCTGCCTACTGCAGACAGACCTCTCCATTTCATATATCAGTAAAAATGGTCACTGCACAGTCCTTGTGGGGAATAAGGGCTAACTTCACATTTTCCAGACTCACAAATACCATGATATGTAGACTCCGGGCAGTGATGGTACATACTTTAAACAGATTGAGAAACTAATGATGATGCATCCATGAGGTGCAGTGGGCCATCAGCAGGAGCAGAATCATACTCTGTACAACTCATACAGTCTGCAACCTCACAGCCCGACCTACCTCCCACTGTACAGTAACCATCACGGCCAGAAATACCTCCCACTGTACAGTAACCATCACCAACTAACATACCTCCCACGGTACAGTAACCATCACGGCCCGACATACCTCCCACTGTACAGTAACCATCACCAACTAACATACCTCTCACTGTGCAGTAACCATCACAGCCCGACATACCTCTCTCTGTACCGTAACCACCACGGCCAGACATGCCTCCGACTGTACAGTAACTATCACGGCCCGACATACCTACCACTGTACAGTAACCATCATGGCTCGACATACCTCCCACTGTACAGTAACCGTCACGGCCCGACATACCACCCACTGTACAGTAACCATCACGGCCTGACATACCTCCCACTGTATAGTAACCATCACGGCTCGACATAATACCCACTGTACAGTAACCATCACGGCCCGACATACCTCCCACTGTACAGTAACCGTCTTGGCCCGACATACCTCCCACTGTAACGTAGCCATCACGGCCCGACATTCCCCCCAATGTACAGTAACCATCACGGACCGACATACCTCCCACTGTACAATAACCATCACGGCCAGACATATCTCCCACTGTACAGTAACCATCACGGCCCGACATACCATCCACTGTACAGTAACCATCACGGCCCGACTTACCTCCCACAGTACAGTAACCGTCACGGCCCGACATACCTCCCACTGTGCTGTAACCATCACACCCCGACATACCTCCCACTGTACAGTAACAATCACGGCCCGACATACATCCCACTGTACAGTCGCCGTCACGGCCCGACATACCTCCCACTGTACAGTAACCATCATGGCCCGACATACCTCCCACTCTACAGTAACAATCACGGCCCGACATAACCCCCACTGTACAGTAACCATCATGGCCCGACATATCTCCCACTCTACAGTAACCATCACGGCCCGACATAACCCCCACTGTACAGTAACCGTCACCCCCGACATATCTCCCACTGTACATTAACCATCACGGCCCCACATACCTCCCACTGTGCAGTAACCGTCATGGAACGACATACCTCCCACTGTACAGAAACCGTCACGGCACGACATACCTCCCACTGTACAGTAACCGTCACGGCACGACATACCTCCCACTGTACAGTAACCATCATGGAACGACATACCTCCCACTCTACAGTAAACGTCATGGAACGACATACTTCCCACTGTACAGTAACCGTCACGGCACGACCTACCTCCCACTGTACAGTAACCGTCACGGAACGACATACCTCCCACTGTACAGTAACCGTCATGGAACGACATACCTCCCACTGTACAGTAACTGTCACAGCACGACATATCTCCCACTGTACAGTAACTGTCACAGCACGACATACCTCCCACTGTATAGTAACCGTCACGGAACGACATACCTCCCACTGTAAATTAACCGCCATGGAACGACATACCTCCCACTGTACAGTAACCGTCTCGGCCCGACATACCTCCACTGTCTAGTAACCATCACGGCCTGACATACTTCCCACTGTACATTAACCATCAGGGCCCGACATACCTCCCACTGTACAGTATCCATCACGGCCCGACATACCTCCCACTGTACAGCAACCATCACTGCCCGACTTACCTCCCACAGTACAGTAACCGTCACGGCCTGACATACCTCCCACTGTACTGTAACCATCACACCCCGACATACCTCCCACTGCACAGTAACAATCACGGCCCGACATACATCCCACTGTACAGTAGCCGTCATGGCCCGACATACCTCCCACTCTACAGTAACAATCACGGCCCGACATAACCCCCACTGTACAGTAACCATCATGGCCCGACATACCTCCCACTCTACAGTAACCATCATGGCTCGACATAACCCACACTGTACAGTAACCGTCACCCCCGACATATCTCCCACTGTACATTAACCATCACGGCCCCACATACCTCCCACTGTACAGTAACCGTCATGGAACGACATACCTCCCACTGTACAGAAACCATCACGGCACGACATACCTCCCACTGTACAGTAACCATCATGGAACGACATACCTCCCACTCTACAGTAAACGTCATGGAACGACATACCTCCCACTGTTAAGTAACCGTCACGGCACGACCTACCTCCCACTGTACAGTAACCGTCACGGAACGACATACCTCCCACTGTACAGTAACCGTCATGGAACGACATACCTCCCACTGTACAGTAACTGTCACAGCACGACATACCTCCCACTGTACAGTAACTGTCACAGCACGACATACCTCCCACTGTACAGTAAGCGTCACGGAACGACATACCTCCCACTGTAAATTAACAGTCATGGAACGATATACCTCCCACTGTACAGTAACCGTCTCGGCCCGACCTACCTCCACTGTCTAGTAACCATCACGGCCTGACATACTTCCCACTGTACATTAACCATCAGGGCCCGACATACCTCCCACTGTACAGTATCCATCACGGCCCGACATACCTCCCACTGTACAGCAACCATCACTGCCCGACATACCTCCCACTGTACAGTAACAATCACGGCCCGACATACCTCCCATTGTACAGTAACCACCACAGGCCGACATACCTCCCACTGTACAGTAACCATCACGGCCCGACATACCTCCCATTGTACGGTGACCATCACGGCCAGACATATCTCCCACTGTACAGTAACCATCACGGCCCGACATACCATCCACTGTACAGTAACCATCACGGCCCGACTTACCCCTCACTGCACAGTAACATCACACCCCGACATACCTCCCACTGTACAGGAACAATCACGGCCCGACATACATCCCACTGTACAGTAGCCGTCACGGCCCGACATACCTCCCACTGTACAGTAACCATCATGGCCCGACATACCTCCCACTCTACAGTAACCATCACGGCCCGACATAACCCCCACTGTACAGTAACCATCACGCCCGACATATCTCCCACTGTACAGTAACCATCACGGCCCCACATACTTCCCACTGTACAGTAACCATCATGGAACGACATACCTCCCACTCTACAGTAACCGTCACGGCACGACATACCTCCCACTGTACAATAACCGTCACGGCACGACATACCTCCCACTGTACAGTAACCATCATGGAACGACATACCTCCCACTGTACAGTAACTGTCACGGCATGACATACCTCCCACTGTACAGTAACCGTCACTGCCCGACACACCTCCCACTGTAGAGTAACCGTCACGGCACGACATACCGCCCACTGTACAGTAACCGTCATGGAACGACATACATCCCACTGTACAGTAACCGTCACTGCCCGACATACCTCCCACTGTACAGTAACCATCACGGCCCGACATAACTCCCATTGTACCGTAACCACCACAGGCCGACATACCTCCCACTGTACAGCAACCATAATGGCCCGACATACCTCTCACTGTACATTAACCATCAGGGCCCGACATACCTCCCACTGTACAGTATCCATCACGGCCCGACATAACTCCCATTTTACAGTAACCACCACAGGCCGACATACCTCCCACTGTACAGTAACCATCATGGCCCGACATACCTCTCATTGTACAGTAACCATCACGGCCCGACATACCTCCCACTGTGCAGTAACGTCACGGCCCGACATACCTCCCCCTGTACTGTAATCATCACGGCCAGACATAACTCCCATTTTACAGTAACAATCACGGCCCCACATACCTCCCACAGTACAGTCACTGTCATGGCCCGACATACCTCCCAGTGTACAGTAACCATCATGGCCCGACATACCTCCCACTCTACAGTAACCATCACGGCCTGACATACCCCCCACTGTACAGTAGCCGTCACACCCCGACATATCTCCCACTGTACAGTAACAATCACGGCCCTACATACATCCCACTGTACAGTAGCCGTCACGGCCCGACATACCTCCCACTGTACAGTAACCATCATGGCCCGACATACCTCCCACTCTACAGTAACCATCACAGCCCACTGTACAGTAACCGTCACACCCGACATATCTCCCACTGTAGAGTAACCATCACGGCCCCACATACCCCCCACTGTACAGTATCCGTCATGGAACGACATACCTCCCACTGTACAGTAACCATCACGGCACGACATACCTCCCACTGTACAGTAACCGTCTCAGCCCGACACACCTCCCACTGTACAGTAACCATCACGGCCTGACATACTTCCCACTGTATATTAACCATCAGGGCCCGACATACCTCCCACTGTACAGTAACCGTCATGGAACGACATACCTCCCACTGTACAGTAATCATCACGGCCCGACATACCTCCCACTGTACAGTAACCGTCACGGCACAACATACCTCCCACTGTACAGTAACCGTCTCGGCCCGACATACCTCCCACTGTACAGTAACCATCTCGGCCCGACACACTTCCCACTGTATAGTAACCATCACGGCCCGACACACCTCCCACTGTACAGTAACCGTCACGGCCTGACATACTTCCCACGGTACATTAACCATCAGGGCCCGACATACCTCCCACTGTACAGTATCCATCACGGCCCGACATACCTCCCACTGTGCAGCAACCGTCACGGCCCGACATACCTCCCACTGTACAGTAAGCACCAGCCCGACATACCTCTCTCTGTACCGTAACCACCACGGCCAGACATGCCTCCGACTGTACAGTAACCATCACGGCCCAACATACCTCCCACTGTACAGTAACCATCACGGCACGACATACCTCCCACTGTTCCATAGCCAGCACGGCACGACATACCTCCCACTGTTCCATAGCCAGCACGGCCCGACATACCCCCCACTGTACAGTAACTATCACGGCCCGACATACCTACCACTGTACAGTAACCATCATGGCTCGACATACCTCCCACTGTACAGTAACCGTCACGGCCCGACATACCACCCACTGTACAGTAACCATCACGGCCTGACATACCTCCCACTGTATAGTAACCATCACGGCTCGACATAATACCCACTGTACAGTAACCATCACGGCCCGACATACCTCCCACTGTACAGTAACCGTCTTGGCCCGACATACCTCCCACTGTAACGTAGCCATCACGGCCCGACATTCCCCCCAATGTACAGTAACCATCACGGACCGACATACCTCCCACTGTACAATAACCATCACGGCCAGACATATCTCCCACTGTACAGTAACCATCACGGCCCGACATACCATCCACTGTACAGTAACCATCACGGCCCGACTTACCTCCCACAGTACAGTAACCGTCACGGCCCGACATACCTCCCACTGTGCTGTAACCATCACACCCCGACATACCTCCCACTGTACAGTAACAATCACGGCCCGACATACATCCCACTGTACAGTCGCCGTCACGGCCCGACATACCTCCCACTGTACAGTAACCATCATGGCCCGACATACCTCCCACTCTACAGTAACAATCACGGCCCGACATAACCCCCACTGTACAGTAACCATCATGGCCCGACATATCTCCCACTCTACAGTAACCATCACGGCCCGACATAACCCCCACTGTACAGTAACCGTCACCCCCGACATATCTCCCACTGTACATTAACCATCACGGCCCCACATACCTCCCACTGTGCAGTAACCGTCATGGAACGACATACCTCCCACTGTACAGAAACCGTCACGGCACGACATACCTCCCACTGTACAGTAACCGTCACGGCACGACATACCTCCCACTGTACAGTAACCATCATGGAACGACATACCTCCCACTCTACAGTAAACGTCATGGAACGACATACTTCCCACTGTACAGTAACCGTCACGGCACGACCTACCTCCCACTGTACAGTAACCGTCACGGAACGACATACCTCCCACTGTACAGTAACCGTCATGGAACGACATACCTCCCACTGTACAGTAACTGTCACAGCACGACATATCTCCCACTGTACAGTAACTGTCACAGCACGACATACCTCCCACTGTACAGTAACCGTCACGGAACGACATACCTCCCACTGTAAATTAACCGCCATGGAACGACATACCTCCCACTGTACAGTAACCGTCTCGGCCCGACATACCTCCACTGTCTAGTAACCATCACGGCCTGACATACTTCCCACTGTACATTAACCATCAGGGCCCGACATACCTCCCACTGTACAGTATCCATCACGGCCCGACATACCTCCCACTGTACAGCAACCATCACTGCCCGACTTACCTCCCACAGTACAGTAACCGTCACGGCCCGACATACCTCCCACTGTACTGTAACCATCACACACCGACATACCTCCCACTGCACAGTAACAATCACGGCCCGACATACATCCCACTGTACAGTAGCCGTCATGGCCCGACATACCTCCCACTCTACAGTAACAATCACGGCCCGACATAACCCCCACTGTACAGTAACCATCATGGCCCGACATACCTCCCACTCTACAGTAACCATCATGGCTCGACATAACCCACACTGTACAGTAACCGTCACCCCCGACATATCTCCCACTGTACATTAACCATCACGGCCCCACATACCTCCCACTGTACAGTAACCGTCATGGAACGACATACCTCCCACTGTACAGAAACCATCACGGCACGACATACCTCCCACTGTACAGAAACCATCATGGAACGACATACCTCCCACTCTACAGTAAACGTCATGGAACGACATACCTCCCACTGTTAAGTAACCGTCACGGCACGACCTACCTCCCACTGTACAGTAACCGTCACGGAACGACATACCTCCCACTGTACAGTAACCGTCATGGAACGACATACCTCCCACTGTACAGTAACTGTCACAGCACGACATACCTCCCACTGTACAGTAACTGTCACAGCACGACATACCTCCCACTGTACAGTAAGCGTCACGGAACGACATACCTCCCACTGTAAATTAACAGTCATGGAACGATATACCTCCCACTGTACAGTAACCGTCTCGGCCCGACCTACCTCCACTGTCTAGTAACCATCACGGCCTGACATACTTCCCACTGTACATTAACCATCAGGGCCCGACATACCTCCCACTGTACAGTATCCATCACGGCCCGACATACCTCCCACTGTACAGCAACCATCACTGCCCGACATACCTCCCACTGTACAGTAACAATCACGGCCCGACATACCTCCCATTGTACAGTAACCACCACAGGCCGACATACCTCCCACTGTACAGTAACCATCACGGCCCGACATACCTCCCATTGTACGGTGACCATCACGGCCAGACATATCTCCCACTGTACAGTAACCATCACGGCCCGACATACCATCCACTGTACAGTAACCATCACGGCCCGACTTACCCCTCACTGCACAGTAACATCACACCCCGACATACCTCCCACTGTACAGGAACAATCACGGCCCGACATACATCCCACTGTACAGTAGCCGTCACGGCCCGACATACCTCCCACTGTACAGTAACCATCATGGCCCGACATACCTCCCACTCTACAGTAACCATCACGGCCCGACATAACCCCCACTGTACAGTAACCATCACGCCCGACATATCTCCCACTGTACAGTAACCATCACGGCCCCACATACTTCCCACTGTACAGTAACCATCATGGAACGACATACCTCCCACTCTACAGTAACCGTCACGGCACGACATACCTCCCACTGTACAATAACCGTCACGGCACGACATACCTCCCACTGTACAGTAACCATCATGGAACGACATACCTCCCACTGTACAGTAACTGTCACGGCATGACATACCTCCCACTGTACAGTAACCGTCACTGCCCGACACACCTCCCACTGTAGAGTAACCGTCACGGCACGACATACCGCCCACTGTACAGTAACCGTCATGGAACGACATACATCCCACTGTACAGTAACCGTCACTGCCCGACATACCTCCCACTGTACAGTAACCATCACGGCCCGACATAACTCCCATTGTACCGTAACCACCACAGGCCGACATACCTCCCACTGTACAGCAACCATAATGGCCCGACATACCTCTCACTGTACATTAACCATCAGGGCCCGACATACCTCCCACTGTACAGTATCCATCACGGCCCGACATAACTCCCATTTTACAGTAACCACCACAGGCCGACATACCTCCCACTGTACAGTAACCATCATGGCCCGACATACCTCTCATTGTACAGTAACCATCACGGCCCGACATACCTCCCACTGTGCAGTAACGTCACGGCCCGACATACCTCCCCCTGTACTGTAATCATCACGGCCAGACATAACTCCCATTTTACAGTAACAATCACGGCCCCACATACCTCCCACAGTACAGTCACTGTCATGGCCCGACATACCTCCCAGTGTACAGTAACCATCATGGCCCGACATACCTCCCACTCTACAGTAACCATCACGGCCTGACATACCCCCCACTGTACAGTAGCCGTCACACCCCGACATATCTCCCACTGTACAGTAACAATCACGGCCCTACATACATCCCACTGTACAGTAGCCGTCACGGCCCGACATACCTCCCACTGTACAGTAACCATCATGGCCCGACATACCTCCCACTCTACAGTAACCATCACAGCCCACTGTACAGTAACCGTCACACCCGACATATCTCCCACTGTAGAGTAACCATCACGGCCCCACATACCCCCCACTGTACAGTATCCGTCATGGAACGACATACCTCCCACTGTACAGTAACCATCACGGCACGACATACCTCCCACTGTACAGTAACCGTCTCAGCCCGACACACCTCCCACTGTACAGTAACCATCACGGCCTGACATACTTCCCACTGTATATTAACCATCAGGGCCCGACATACCTCCCACTGTACAGTAACCGTCATGGAACGACATACCTCCCACTGTACAGTAATCATCACGGCCCGACATACCTCCCACTGTACAGTAACCGTCACGGCACAACATACCTCCCACTGTACAGTAACCGTCTCGGCCCGACATACCTCCCACTGTACAGTAACCATCTCGGCCCGACACACTTCCCACTGTATAGTAACCATCACGGCCCGACACACCTCCCACTGTACAGTAACCGTCACGGCCTGACATACTTCCCACGGTACATTAACCATCAGGGCCCGACATACCTCCCACTGTACAGTATCCATCACGGCCCGACATACCTCCCACTGTGCAGCAACCGTCACGGCCCGACATACGTCCCACTGTACAGTAAGCACCAGCCCGACATACCTCCCACTGTACGGTAACCATCATGGCCCGACATACCTCTCATTGTACAGTAACCATCACGGCCCGACATACCTCCCACTGTGCAGTAACGTCACGGCCCGACATACCTCCCACTGTACAGTAACTATCTCGGCCCGACATACCTCCCACTGTACAGTAACTGTCAATAGCGGCACTGTGGCTCAGTGGTTAGCACTGCTGCCTCCCAGCGCCAAGGTCTGACGTTTGTTTCCGGCCTCATGTCTGTGTGGTGTTTGCACATTCTCGCCATGTATGTGTGGGTTTCCTCCGGTTGCTTCGAATATTTCCCTCAGACCAAAGGTGGATTGGCCATACTATATTGCCTACAGTATTAGGTGCTTTAGTCAGAGGTAAATGGGTCTAGGTAGGTTACTCTTCGGAGGGATGGTGTGGACTGGTTAGGCTGAAGGGCCTGTTTCCACTCTATAAGGAATCTAGTCTACTCTCCAAGGTTCATGTCAGGAATATAATGGAATAATCACTTGTCTGAATGAGTGCTGCTCCAACAGTACTCTAGTATGGATTATGAGCGACAGGCAACTCACTTGTGTGGGGAAGATCATGTACACAAATTTGATTGATTATTTTGAGGAAGTGACAAAATTGACTGATGAGGGCCTGGGGCTGGATGTTGGCCCCAACATCCTTGATCTGGTTTCTTATGGCAGGCTCGTACAGAAGGTGAAGTGAAATGGGATCAGCGGTGAGTTAGTAAGATAGAAAGAGAACCGCTTGGCCATAGAAGGCAGAGTAGTGGGGGAACAGTGTTTTTGTGACTGGAGATCTGTAAGTAGATTGGCAGAGTTGCAGATTGTGAGGATGATTGCCAGAGAATACAGGAGGATGTAGGTCAGCTGCAGACTTGGACAGAGAAAACACAGATGTAACTTCATCTGGACAGTTGCAACGTGATGAGTTTTAGAAGGTCTAATGCTGGACAGAAGTATACAGTGGATGGAAAAACTACTGATTGAATCAACATCCGAAGGGATCTTAGTAAACAGCTCTGTAGTTCCCTGAAAGTGGTGATATGGGTGGATAGGATGATGAAGAAGACTGATGGCAAACTTGCAAACAGGCATCGGAGCATGCAATATGAAAATTAGCAGGTCATTTTGCAGCTGTAGAGAAACTTAGTTCGGGCACATTTGGAATATTTTGTACAGTACTGGTTGCCATACGATGTGGAAGTGTTGAAGAGGGTACGTAATCATCAAAAACACAGAAATAGAAAAAACACACCGGATCATCAACGCCACACTCACAGGCATCCGATTCACGAGAGAAGTAGAAAAGGACAGCCAACTCCCATTCCTAGACGTGATAGTACAGAGAACACCGAACGGCGAATTCGCCACAAGGGTACACAGGAAAACAACACACACAGACCAAGTCCTAAACTATGAAAGTAACCACCCCAACACACACAAACGAAGCTGCATCAGGACGCTATTCAAAAGAGCTACAACACACTGCAGGACACCAGAACTGCGAAAAGAGGAAGAGGAACACCTATACAAGGTATTCGCCAAAAACGGATACACGCGCAACTTTATCAACAGATGCCTAAGAGATAGACCACGGAACGAGGACATGCCACAACCAAAAGGACTAGCCACACTTACCATACATCAGGAACGTTTCAGAACTGACAGCCAGACTACTGCGACCCCTAGGACTCATAACGGCACACAAATCAACAGCCACGCTCAGACAACAACTTACTAGAACAAAGGAGCCAATACCCAACATGAGCAAAACTAATGTAGTTTATAAAATACAATGCAAGGACTGCACAAAACACTACATAGGACAAACAGGAAGACAGCTCACAATCCGCATACATGAACACCAACTAGCCACGAAACGACACGACCAGCTATCCCTAGTAGCCACACACTCAGACAACAAACAACATGAATTCGACTGGGAAAACACTACTATCATAGGGCAAGCCAGACAGAGAACAGCCAGGGAATTCCTAGAGGCATGGCATTCATCCAAAAATTCCATCAACAGACACATCGACCTGGACCCAGTATACCAACCACTACAGCGGACAGCTGAAACTGACACCCGGAAGCGGCAAGGACAGACCACTATAAATGCCGGAAGAAACATCAAAGAAGCGCTTCGCAGGAGGCTCCACAGCACTGATGATGTCTCCTAGCCAGGGGACGAAACGTTTGCAACAAAAACTTCCAACTCGGTGAACAGAACCACTACAACAAGCACCCGAGCTACAAATCTTCGCACAAACTTTGAAGGGTATGGAAAAGTTATACCAGCATGTTATCTGGTTTGGTGGGTATTAGCCAGAAGGAGAAATTGAACAGACATGGTTTGTTTGCACATGGGCATCACTGGCTTTGGGGCTACCTGATAGATATTTACAACATTATCAGAGCCATAGATAGAAGGAGAGTTAGAGGCTTTTTCCCAGAGTAGAAATATCGATTACTCGGGATCATAGGTTTTAGGTAAAAGGGAGGAAGTTCAGTGGATATGATAAGTAAGTTTTATTTTTTGCTTTTCCAGACAGTGTGCAAATGCCTGCAATGCACTGATAGAGGGGAAAAGCTGGTATAGCAAGGTTTAAGATGGATCTTTGCACAGAGAAGAGACAGCAGCGAAGAGACTGACATAGAATGATTAGAAGCAAAAATTTTCAATTTAACTTTCAAAGGGCATCATGAGTCAGTGCTGGCTTGCTGGGCTGAAGGGCCTGTTCCTGTGCCGGACTGTTCTTTAAGACAAGATTTGAGCGCAGCAGTGGCGAAATGCTGAATGAATGATTTCTGATGATTAACAAACTAATTCATGGAGATCGCTCCTCATCAATTTTCAGCTTCATACCCTCCCTCCCACTCTTGGGAAACTCAGTATGGAGAATTTGACATGAAAGTCAGAGCTGGTAACTGGTGACGCCATCTCGCCCCTCGATCCTGCGGCCTTCTATTTTGGACAGCAAAATCTTGGGGAACACTGCATAGACAGAAAGTGCATGTACTCTACATCCACCAATGCTGGCATCTGTTACATGCCAGCCTCACCATGCCATCCCAGCACATCTCCAACCCACTACAGTACACTTCTGTACTTCAATGCTGCAGCTCAGGGTACACTGACAACTCTCGTTGCAATGCTTCTGCAAGGACACTATGCTCAAGGACACACACCCAGCTCATGGACTGTCCCTCTGGGCTACTCACTCCGTGTTTGTACACACTCACTTTGATATGCCTTGAGTGTTCACAGAATTATTGCCTTGCCTTACCCTGCACTCAGCAGTCTTTCTCCTCAGTCAGAGTTACCAGGCTTACCCTCCTGCTGTATTGCCTTGGTGTTTAGCACAGACACAAACCCAGGAAGCTGAATATCATTGTCCACAGTCAGTCATGGTGCCCAGTAGTGAGACAAGGGGACTCTCAGATCCGGCTGGGAGCTTGGACACGGTCAGTAAGCCTCTTGTGGTTGCTAGGGTCCGGACCCTTCTCCTGTGACAAGATAAGGAGCTAAATGTTGGGGAGATCCACGCCTCTCTTGGCACTTTCTCTCCTATTGTGGGATGGTTCCTTCTGGGATGTGAAAATTAGCAAGAGGTATTAAGGGAGATGGAAATGTTGGTGCAGCCGTAAGTGTATGCTGGAACTGTATAAATAATGAGCGCAGTCGCAGCTTGGTGAATGTGTGCAGTTCTGGTCACCCCAAGACATGGAAGGATGGAATTGGACTGGAGAGAGTGCAAAGGACATCCGTTACCCTGTGACAGTGGAAGTGCAGTTATGAGAAAGACTGGAACGGAGGATGCTGAGAGGAGATTTAATCGGGCTGTACCTATTGTCAGGGACCTGAGTAGAGAGGGAATTTGGTAAGAAATGGAAAAGCAGGACCTCAAGGGCAGTGATCTCCAGATTATTCCCAGTGCCATGTGTCAGTGAGGATAGAAATAGAAAGAGAGACCAGATGGATGTGTGGCTGAGGAATGATAGTTTCCTCCACTGTTCTGTTTGGTTACCATAGCCCCACCAAATCAGTTTAAATCCCTTCCAATAGCATGATGCAAACACTGCATAAGGAAATCAGTCCCAGCTCTGTCATATGTTACCCAATTCAGCTTGTACAGTCGCTACCTTCCCCAGAACCAGTCCCAATGTACCAGGAATCTGAAGTCCTTCGTGCTACACTAACGTTCTAGTCACACTCTCGCCTACTTAATATTCCTAGTGCTGCACTGCCTTGTACATAGCACTGTGAGTATTCCAGGGATTGCTACGTTTGAGGCCCAGTTTGCTAACCTTCCATCGACCTCGCTAAATTCTGATTCCCAGAGCACATTTCCCACCCAAGTCAGTGAGACCAACGCGGCCCATGACCTCTGGCTGCTAACCACCTCCCAGACCAATATGCTGCAGACACAGTGACATTTTCGAGCCCACAATCCTGGAATTACATTGACAGTCAAAGAAATGCTTGTGATTTCCTCAAGTTCGTGACTCCCCTGTGACTATTGCTCCTCCTTCCTTCTCCCTCCCCTCCTGTACAGTCAGGCTGCTTGTGGAGCCACAGACATGACTCTGACTGCCCTCCCCTGAGCAGCCAATACCTTCATCAGCTCCAAACCAGGAAACTGAATTGGGAGGGAGACATCAGGCTATTCTTGGATTCCCTGACTGTTTATCTTTGATTGCGTAGTACCCCCATTCCCTTCATTCTTCCAGGCCGTCATGTCAGCAGGGTGATCGGCTGTGTGTGTGTGCTATCCCCCTAACTCTCAGCATCACAGATGTCCCATAGAATCGCTAGTCACTGTCTGAGCTCCAAGACCCAGTGTTCGTCTAGGACACGAGCAGGGGGCTATGGCTTCCTAATGTAACAGAACACATTTACCATCTGACAAACATGTCTTGTTATGTCTTAAAATGCAACATGTCTAGAGTAACTCAATTAATTATTTCGAATGAAGTTAACATCAGGGAAATAACAAAGTGGTTAAGTCCCTTATTCAACTCCCACTCCACTCTGCTCCCACACAGGGTCACCGTCTCTGTGACTCACAGGTATGACTAGGCCTCGATCCTCAGTGCTGATGTATATCCTCCCACTTTGGTGCTTCTGTAACTCCCAGGTGTAAATGAGCCTCATGTTCCTGCTCCAAGTTGCTCCCTCACATGGTCACTCCCTCTGTGACTCGGTGCTGATTTTGAGTCTCTTGCTCTGCTGTTTCTCCAACACCAAGTCCTGCTAGGCCATGATCCTCGCTCTGATTTATATTCTTCCGCTTTGTGTTGCTCGCTGTCAGGTTCTCTCCCTTTGTGACTCCCAGGTAATGTTAGGTCTCAAGCCTCAGCTGAGATGTGTAACATCCCATTCCACACTGCTCCCTCATAGGATCGTCACTGTGCCTGGAAGACAGTAGAAAAGATGAGGATGAGAGTGTGCCGAGGGTGTTACAGTGATTAAGTGATCTGTCGGGGATGGAACAGGTTATCTGTAGAGGTAAGCAGACCTGCAGTGTCTAAGCAGGTTATTGGAAGATACCGGGAGAGTTGCAGGCACTGAGGGAGGCAAAGGAAATAGAGACTTGGTGGCTTGTTGGTGACGGAGTCTTGTAGAGTCTAAAGGGCTTTTTGTGAGCCGTTTTCTGAGATGTGAAGACTTCAACACAAGCAAATTGACACCCAGGAAGTGTTGTGTGGTACTGGAGACTGTTGGATATTACAGAGTTAGAAGACTCACAGTAACAGGGGGGTTACAGATGTTTTAAGCACTCATGGTATTCAAGGACCCTCAGGAGATAAGGAGGTACAGAGAATGGGACCATTGCAAATAGTGGGATTGTAGGGGCTGGAAGAGCTAAGACAGATAAGGAGGATGAAAAGTATAAATTTAGCGCAACTAGCCGCTGTAATTCACAGAGATTTAACGAAGGGGACCTGTGCTGTCATTGAATACAGTTATATGCAGAGTTAGATAATGAAGGGTTACAAATTTAGAAAGGAAGAGGTTATGTGTGATCAGAACTGTAAACAAGAATACAGAAATTTGAGAGATCACTGGCACAGATGGGAATGGAGGTGGTGAGACATTCTGATGAACAATAAGTGTTGTTGGCAGAGAAGGATGCCAAATATAAAGGAAGAGCTGCATTGTCTGTATGCAGTTACAGACACGAGGAGTATTACAGCGCCTGCTGGAGGGTATACAGATAACAACATTTCCAACGGCTGGTGCAGTGGCTCAGGAAGGCAGCTCACCACCACCTTCTCAGGGACAACTCCAAATCAACAACACATTCAGCAAAGGTCATGACCACGAGTGAATAAATAAATAAAATATCTACAAGCAGCACTGAGGTCACTGAACTTATGCCCTCTAGTTCTGGACTCCTCAACCCCAGGGAAACGACCTTGTCTGTTTATCATATCCAGGACCCTCCTGACTTTATAAATCTCTATAAGATCACCCTCAGCACCTGACACTCCAGGGAAAACAGCTCCAGTCGATTCAGCCTCTCCTTGTAGCTCAAATCCTCCAACCCTGGCAACATCCTTGTAAATTTTTACTAAACCCTTTCAGGTTTTACACCATCCTTCCGATAGGAATGAGACCAGAGTTGCACGCAATATTCCAATAGTGGTCTCACCAATGTCCTGTACAGACGCAAGATGACCTCCTAACTCTTATACTCGATACTCTGACCAATAAAGGAAAGCATATCAAATGCCTTCTTCACTATCCTATCTACCTGCGACTTCACTATCAAGGAACTATGAGCCTGCATTCCAAGGTCTCTTTGTTCAGCAACACACCCTAAGACTTACCATTAAGTGCATAAGTCCTGTGAGGATTTGCTTTTCCAAAATGAAGTACCTCACATTTAACTAAATTGAACTCCATCAGCCATTCCTCACTCCATTGACCCATCTGATAAAGAGGGGACAGTGAGGTCTGCAGATGCTGGAGATCAGAGTGGAGAGTGCGTTTGCTGGAAAAATACAGCAAGTCAGGCCGCATCCGAAGAGCAGGAAAATCGACGTTTCAGGCTGGAGCCCTTCACCAGGAATGAGGCTGGAAGCCTCCGGGGTGGAGAGATAAGTAGGAGGCGGTGGGGTTGGGGTGAAGGTGGCTGAGAGTGCAATAGCTGGCTGGAGATGGGGGTAAGAGCGTTAGCTCAGAGAGGAGGGTGGAATGGATAGGTGGGAAGGAAGATTGACAGGTGGGTCAGGTCATAGGGCGGTGCTGAGCTGGAAGGTTGGAACTGGGGGAAGGGGAAATGAGGAAACTGATGAAGTCCACATTGATGCCATGGGGTTGAGAGATCCCAAGTAAGAAGACAAGGCGTTCTTCCTCCAAGTGTCGAGTGGTGAGGGAGTGGTGATGGAGGAGGCCATGGACCTACATGCTCTCGCTTGAGTGGGAGGGGGAGTTGAAATGTATGGCAACAGGGCGGTGGGTTGATTTTCAGGTTCCTGGAGATGTTTTGTAAAACGCACAGTGAGAAGGCGATCTGTTTCCTCATCGCTTCTACATTGGGGACACGGGATGCCTTCTCGCAGAGCACTTTAGAGAACATCTCCGGACACCTGCACCAATCAACCCCACTGCCCTGTTGGGCAGGATTCGAACCTGAGTAGGCAAGCCCCAATGGATTTCTAAAGCATCGCCTAAATCACACAACTACTTACGTACATGCTTACAGATGTTACAGAGCTAAGGAGGACTATAGGGACTGTAAGAGGTTTCGCAGTTTAAGAGTGTACTGGTAACTGGAGGAAAATATCAAATTAGGGAGAGTTTAAGATTGAAGGATTCTGCAGAAACATTTTACAGGGTTAATGCAGGATACTCGAGTGAGGAGTAACAGAAAAATCTTGGGGTGAAGGTCCAGAGATACTTCAAATTTGCCACCCAGGCTGTTAGCGTTGTTAAGAAAGCCAATCATGTGTCGGCTTTCGTTTGCCTGGGGCTTGAGTTTAAGAGCTGTGAGGTTATGCTGCAGCTTGATACAGTCAGTGGTTAGACCACAATTGGAATATTGTGTTCTGTTCTGGTTGCCTCATTACAGGAAAAAATGTGGACGTTTGGGAAAGGGTGCAGAGGAGATTTATCAGGATTCTGCCTGGATTGGAGGGCAGGTCTCACGAAGAAAGGTTGATGGAGCCGAGGCTTTTCTGTTTGGAATGAAACAGGATGAGAAGTGATTTGGGTATTCAGGTCCATTGTTCCTTGAAGGTGGTAATGCAGGTCAGTAAAGTGGTCATGGCAGCATACGACATGCTTCCCTTCATTGGACGTGATATTGAGTACAGTAGTTAGCAGGTCATGTTACAGTTGTATAGGACTTTGGTTTAGAATATTATGTACGGTTCTGGTCCCCACATTACCGAAAAGATGTGCATGCTTTGGAGAGGGTGCAGAGGACATTCACCAGGATGTTGCCTGGTATAGAGGGTGCTAGCCATAAGGAAAGATTGAAAAGTTTTGGATTATTTTCATTAGAAAGCTGAAGGTTGACTGGGGACCCGATTGAAGTCTGCAAAAGCATGGGATATATAGACAAGGTGGATTGCAAGAAGCTTTTTTTTCACCAGAGTGCGGAACTCAATTACTCGGGGTCACGAGTTCACAGTGAGAGGGGAAAGGTTTAGGGCAGATCTGCATGGTGGAAAGATCTTTACGCAGAGAGTGATGGGGGTTTGGAACATTTTGCCAGCGGAGAAGGTACAGGCGGAAATTATAACGTCAGTTAAGATGTATCCAGACAGATGCATGAATGGGCAGGGAGCAGATCCTCACAAAATAGGGGACGGGTTTAGACAGAGAATCTGGATCAGTGGAGGCTTAGCGGGCTGAAGAGTCTGTTCCTGTGCTGTGCTTTTCTTTGTTCTTTCAATGGCTTGCAGGTTAGATTGATCTTATAGTGGGATAAAAGATTGACAACATTGAGGGCTAAAGGACCTGTGCTGTGCTGCACTGTTCTGTGTTCTAAATAGGGAGGGTTACAATGGCAGGAAGAGTTTTCAGGAGGCTGAAGAGGATGGGATCTGAATGAATAGATGCATTAGTAAGGGTTTACTAGGATTGTCGGAGGTAACAGAGACAGCAACGGTCTGATCTGGAGAAGACGACCCAGACTGGGAGGATTGTGGGGACTGGAGATTGTTTCACCGGGAGCACATAGAACCACAGGGTGTTACAGAAATGTGGAGAGCTGTACCGTCTAAATGTGTTCATGAAGATGGAGAGGTTGGGAGGGATGGAGCAGTTTACAGGGAGAAGGGTGTTAGTAGGATGGAGCGGTTTACACAGACAGGGAGGATTTTCGGTGAATGGAGCAGATGTCAGAGATAAAGAGGGTTGTATAGACTGGAGGCCATACACAAATATGGAGGGTAGTCCTGACTGATAAGAAAGCATTAGTAACCTCCTCCAGTTTGGTCAAAGGGGAAAGGGTTGTAGGGGAGGGTGATGTTTACACAGGTAGGGGCGTAAGAGCTGGAGAAGGTTATGGAGATGAGTAAATGGATGGAGATACAGGAGGAGCTTACATTGAAAGAGTGGGTGTTAGCGATGGGACGATGTTACACAGAGAGAGTCTTGTCAGAACTGGATCAGGAGAATCACAGGCTTTCAGTAGATTATACAGATCGGGAGTGCTGCAGGGACCTGAGAGGATTGATGTGTCTCCACCGAGTGATCGTGTCTTTAGGACTGGAAGAGATTACGTAGATACAGAAACATTGAAGACAATGTGTGCCGCATTCTTTTTCTTGAAGAGAGCCTCAATATCCCCCATCAACCAGGGATCCCTAAACCTGCCAACTTTCTCCTTCACTCTAAAAGGGACATATTGGATTCTTGAGATCACACTTTTAAAAGCCTCCCATTTGCCAGTCATTCCTTTTCCTTCAAACACACTCACCCAGTGGATGTGAGCATGATGTGGAGGAGCTGGTGTTGGACTGGGATGGACAACGTTAGAAATCACACAACA
Source organism: Hemiscyllium ocellatum (assembly GCF_020745735.1). NCBI lineage: Eukaryota > Metazoa > Chordata > Chondrichthyes > Orectolobiformes > Hemiscylliidae > Hemiscyllium > Hemiscyllium ocellatum. Next base: position 1,705,986 of record NC_083429.1, on the reverse strand, counting down.
TCAGCTTAAAGTCCAGCGGGTTTATTTGGAGGCACTGGGTTTCAAAGCGCTGCTCTTTCAGCAGGTGGTTGTCGAGCACAATAATCAGGCACAGAATTTATAACAACAGGATTGCCGTGTGATGGAATGTAATACCAAACAAATTTAGTTTAAGTTTTCATCTTTCAGAATGATCACCTGGACTTCAAAAGCTGGTGCTTTGAATTAAATCTGTTGGACTATTACCTGGTGTTGTGTGATTTTAATTCACCCAATCGACCTCTGCTCGATCCTGCCAAATAGCCCCAAAATTGGCCCTGCTCTAGACTAAGACCTTAATCTGTGGACCTGCCTGATCTTTTTCCATAACTATGTTAAAACGAGGACAGTTGTGGTCATTGGACCCAAAGTGCTCTCCGACTGACACTTCAGTCACTTGCCTGACCTCGTTTTCTGAGGGAACGTCCCGTTTTCAGCTGCCTGAGTAGAGTGGGGCCCTCTCCATATTGATCTAGGAAACTTTCTTGGACACATTTGACAACTTCCACCCCATACAGGACTTTTACACTCTGGGTAGTCCAGTCCTTACAGGGGAAGTTAGAATCTCCAACCAATACTATTCTATTATTTCTATAGCTACCTGCAATCTCTCTCTTCACATCTGCTCCTCTCGTACCCACTGGCTATTTTGGGGATCCAGAACACAATCCCAGCAGACTGACCATCCCCGTTTTGTTTCTAATTTCTAAACATATGATCACCCCAAAAGAGTATCCTCTCTAAGCACGGATGTTATGTCCTCCCTTATCAATAAGGCAGCTGCCCCTCCTCACTTACTTGTCCTTTTGTTACGCCTGTACCTTGTGTATCCTGGAACATTGAGCTTCCAGTCCTGCCCTTCTCTCAGCCATGTTTCTGTTATGGCTATAATATCCCAGTCCCCAGAGCCAATCTATTCCCTGAGCTCGTCTGCCTTATCAATCAGGCCTCGTGTGTTGAAATACATGTCCTTTAAACCAGAAGTCTTTTCCCTCCCTATACTGTGCCCCGGATATCCTGGATAGGAAACTTGCTGTCGATGGCTGGTGTATTTTCCCCTGACTGGTTGATGGTATCTCTCTTACTCAGAGTCCAAACCCCTGCCAAACTAGTTTAAACCCTCCAGGGGAAGATAAGCAAATCTCCACCCAGGGATACTGGTGCCCTTCTGGTTCAAGTCAAACACGTTCCCCCTTGTTCAGGTTACCTCTACCCCAGAAGAGATCCCAACGATCCAATAACTGAAAACTCTACCCCCGACCTCCCCCACCAGCTCCTTAGCCACACCTCCACCTGGCCTATCTTTCTATTTCTCTCCTCACTGGCACGTGGCACTGGGAGTAATCCGGTGATCACAACCCTTGAGGTCCTGCTTTTTAACTTCTTTCCTCACTCCCTGCACATATTTCACAGGATCCCATCCGCTTGACTAACCTTATCATGTGGACCGATATGTTAAAGTGATACAGTGAGAATTCATGGCCAGTGTGGTCCTGACAAGGGAATAGTAAAGGCAGCAAGTCCAACGAATATTGGTAAAGTGATATCGTGAGTTTGATAAAGGAAATACAGTGCAATAAACTCAGGGGAAGCCATTCTAAAGTATAGAGTGTGCAAGGGGGCTCCTTAAAACTTAAGGAAAAACAATGGCCATTAAACATCCTTTGTAGATAGTGTTAAGAAAAAACCACAAGGCATTTTAGCACTATAGTTAGAATAAGAGAGTTACTGGGGTAAGTGTGGGGCCTGTAAGAAACCAATTTGGAGCCAGACGAAGTAGGTGAGGTCTTCAATGAGTACTTCCCATCTGTATTTACACAGGAGGAAGGCATTGTAGCCGGAGATTTCAATAGACAAGAGACAATAGGTGCAGGAGAAGGCCATTCAGCCCTTCGAGGCTGCACCGCCATTCAATATGACCATGGCTGATCATTCCTAATTAGTATCCTCTTCCTGCCTTATCTCCATGATCCTTGATTCCACTATCTTTGAGAGCTCTATACAACTCTTTCTTAAATGAATCCAGAGACTGGGCCTCCACTGCCCTCTGGGGCAGAGCATTCCACACAGTCACCACTCTCTGGGTGAAGAAGTTTCTCTGTCCTAAATGGTCTATTCCATATTTTAAAGCTGTGTCCTCTGGTTCGGCACTCACCCATCAGTGGAAACATGTTTTCTGCTGCCAGAGTGTCCAATCCTTTCATAATCTTATACATCTCAATCATATCCCCTTTCAGTCTTCTAAACAAAGGTATACAAGCCCAGTCGCTTCAGTCTTTCAGTGTAAGGTAATCCCGCCATTCCACGAATTGACCTCGTGAACCTACGCTGCACTCCCTCAATAGCCAGAATGTCTTTCCTCAAATTTGGAGACCAGAACTGCACACAGTACTCCAGGTGTGGTCTCACCAGGGTCCTGTACGGCTGCAGAAGCACCTCTTTGCTTCTATATTCAATTCCTCTTGTTATGAAGGCCAGCATGCTATTAGCCTTCTTCACTACCTGCTGTACCTGCATGTTTGCCTTCATTGACTGGTGTACAAGAACACCCAGGTCTCTCTGTACTGCCCCTTTACCTTTTACTATGCTCCTTTATATTATTAGCCAGTTTACCTTCGTACCTCATTTTTTTCTCTGCGCATTTCCTTCTTAGTAATCCTCTGTTGTTCTTTAAAAGCTTCCCAGTCCTCAGTTTTCCCACTTATCTTTGCTATGTTATACTTTTTCTCTTTTAACTTTATATGTTTCTTAAATTCCCTCGTTAGCCACGGCCGCCCATGCCTCCTCCTGGGATCTTTCTTCCTTTTAGGAATGAACTGATCCTGCAACTTCTGCATTATACACAGAAATATCCGTCGTTGTTCCACCATGGTCATCCCTGCTAAGGTATTGCACCATTGAACTTTGGCCAGCTCCTCCCTCATAGCTCCATAGTTCCCTTTATTCAACAGAGGTACTGTCACTTCCGACTGTACACTGTCCCTCTCAAATTGCAGATTGAAGCTTAATGTATTATGGTCACTACTTCCCCATGGCTCCTTCACTTCGAGGTCCCTGACCAATTCTGGTTCGTTACACAATACCAGATCCAGAATTGCCTTCTCTCTGGTCGACTCCAGCACCAGCTGATCTAAGAATCCATCTCTGAGGCACTCCACAAAGTCTCTTTCTTGAGGTCCAATACCATCCTCATTCTCACAGTCTACCTGCATGTTAAATCTCCCATAACAACTGTAGTAACATCTTTGCGACAGGCCAATTTCAGCTCCTGATTCATCTTATATCCGACATCCAGACTATTGTTTGGGGGCCTGTGGGTGACTCCCAAGAGGGCCTTTTTACCCTTAGTATTTCACAGCTCTATCCACACTGACTCTACGTTGCAGAACATCTCGGTCTCCCCGCGCAAGGACTGAATATCCTCCCTTACCAACAGGGCCACCCCACCCCCTCTGCCCGTCAGTCTGTCCTTACGATAGCACATGTAGCCTTGAATATTCATTTCCCAGGCCCTGTCCACATGAAGCCACGTCTCAGTTATCCCCACAATATCAGTTGGGATGGTTTCTCAAACATATAAAGATCAGTAAGGAGGAGGAATTAAATGTTTTCACAGGCTTAAAGATGGAGAAATCCCCAGTGCCCAATGAAATGTATCCCAGGCTGTTATGGGAGGTAAGGGAGGAGATTGCTGGGGCCCTGGTGGATATATTTAATACTTTGCTGGCCACAGGTGAAGTGCCGAATGACTGGAGGATAGCTAATGTGGTTCCTTTGCTCAAGAAGGGCAGCAGAGATAGGCCAGGTAATTACAGAGCAGATAGTCTGACAGCAGGGGGAGGGAAATTATTGGGAACAATTCTGAGGGACAGAATGAATCAAAATTTGGAAAGGCAGAGATCAATTAGGGATACTCATAATAGATTTGGTAGAGTAAGATCCTTTCCCAAATTCAGCTGAGATTTTTAGTTGAAATGACGATTGAGGATTTTGATGAGGGCCGTGCAGATGATGTGGGTTGCATGGAGTTCATTACATCGTTTGACGAGGTCCCACATAGAAGGCAGGTCCAACAGACCAATGGGATCCAAGGCAATTTGGCAAACAGGATCCACAACTGGTGGAGGGCTGTTTTTACGATTGAAATTCTTTCACCAACGGGTGTACCACAGGGATCTGTGCGGGAGCCATTGTTTTTTATTATATACATTCATCACTCTGATGTGAAAGCAGAAGGTATCATTAGTAGGTTTGCAAATGACATGAAAGGTGAGGGTGTTGTCCATAGTGAGGTGGATGGTGCCAGGCTGCAATCTGAAGGTGGAGGCTGGGCCTGAATTTCAAGACAGGAACTTAAGTAGAAATATCAGGAAAGAGCACAGCAGACATTGAGGGAAAACTGATTGATTAAAGTGCATTTATTTCAAAATAAAAGGCCTAATAATTAAGGAAAATGAAGTCAGCGCATGGATGAGAACATGGGACTGGGATACCATAGATATGGCAGAAACACAGCTGAGAGTGGGGCAGGACTGGGAACTCAATATTCCAGGATACCGATTCCATAGGGAGGATAGAACAGGAGGTGAGAGAGGAGGGGGTGGAGTTTTTGATCAGTGAAATATCACTGCAGCACTTAGAAAAGATATTCCTGGGGAACGCCCCTTGAAGCTATAATAATTGATAGTGCAATTGATAAATGGGAATGGGCCATCAGTTTGATATGACTGTGCTACTGGCCCCCAACAGTCAGCGAGATTTTGAGCAGCAAATATGTCGGGAGATCTCAGATATCTGTAAGAATGATAGGGTTGGAATGGTCAGGGATTGTAACTTTCCAAATCCAGTCTGGGACTGCCAGAGTGCTCAGAGCTTTAATGGGTGGAATTTGTTCGGCATGTACAAGAAAAATGTCTCAGTCAGAATGTAAATGGTTGGACTGCAGGAAGGGGTAAAACCTGACCTCCCCTTGGGGAACAAGGTAGGGAAAGGGACTGAGGCATTAGTGGGGAAACACGTTGGCAAAGTGAGCACAATTGTATTAGTTTGAAAATAGTGATGGAAAAGCACAAGCCTGGTCCACAAGTTAAAGATCAAAATTCGTCCTGTCGCAATCCAGAAAGTATTAGTGAAGAGCTTTTGGCAATTGATTGTGGAGGCTATTTGCAGGTAAAGGGCTGTCAGGCAGGTGGGAAGCTTTCTAAAGAGCGATAAAATGAGAGTTCAGGGGCACCATATTTCTGTTAGTGTGAAGGACAATGCTGACACAAGTGGAATACACTGGATGACTGGGGGTACTGAGGCTCTGAGGGTACGTGTCACATATAGGCAGCTGGATTAAGGGAATCCATTGAAGAACATAGCGGGTGGAGTAATTCACTTAAGAGGGAAATCAGGAGGGCATAAAGGGGACCACAAAAAGAATTGGCAGATCAGGCTGAGGAAAATCCAAAGAGATTCTTCAAATATATTCTTCAGGAGATTAACTAGGGGAAGAATATGGCTCCTTGATGATGAATGGGGCCATCCAAGTGTGGAAACACAGGAGATGGGTGAGATCCTGAACAAACATTTCACGTTTGAACTTAAATTGGAGAAATACTGGGGAAGTCAGGGAATAATGAACAATGACGTCTTCAAAAGACTCCTCTTAACAGAACAGCAGGTACTGAAGGTTCTAAAATGCATATAAGATGGAGAAATCCTTGGGAACTAATCAAGTATATCCCAGGATATTGTGGGAAGCTCAGGAAAAAATTGTGGAGTCCCATAAAGAGATATTTCAATCACTGATAGCCATGGGTGATGAACTGGAAGCCTGGAGGGAGGCTAAGGTTGTGCCAGTACTTAGGAAAGGCTGCAAGGGAAAGTCAGGGACATCAACACCAATTAGTTTGATGTCAGCGATGCAGATGTTGTTGGAAGCGATTCTGCAGGACAGGAGTTACATTTGCAACGGCGAGGATAGATGAGGGATAATCAGCACAGCTTTGGAACGCTGTATAGAATTCTGATCATCCTGACCTGGGAAACATTTCCTGAAACTGCAAACGAAGCAAAATTGACAAAGTCGTTACTGATACTGGAGGGTTTGACAGAAACGGAGAGGCTGGATAAGCTGGAAAGCAACATGGGGGAATGAGATAGATTTGGCAGATATGTTTAAGTAGAATGCGAAGAATTTTCTACAGCACACAAGTACAAAAAAGCAACTGGAGAAACACTAGGGCTCCTCAATGATCAGTGAGGCCATCCAAGTGTCGAACAAGGGGAGATGGGAGTGAGCCTAAATGAGCGTTTCATGTCAGAATGTACTTTGGACAAACACAAGGGAACAAAGGGAAAGAAACAGTGATGGCTTGTAAAGAGTGTCCATTACAGAAGAGGTGGTGCTGGAGGTCTTAGAACACAAAGGTAGAGAAAGCCTTAGCTCCTGAACAAGTGTATCCCAGAATGTTGTGGCAAAGTAGTTGCAGGGACGCGAGCAGGAATATTTATATCATTGTCCTTCACATTTCCACTGGGCGTAGGTGGCTGAGGGGTGACCTTATAAAGGTTTATAAAACCATGAGGGGTACAGGTAGCCAACGTCTTTACCCCAGGGTAGTGGAGTCCATAACTAGATGGGATTGAACTGCAGAAGGATAAGGTGTTAGCAATTCTGGAAAGTGAAACAAAAGGTCCCCTGGGCCAGATGGGATTTATTCTTGGCTTCTCTGGGAGGCCAGTAAGGAGACTGCTGAGCCTTTGGCTTTGATATGTAAGTCGTCATTGCCTTCAGGAATAGTGTCAGAAGGCTGGACTACTGCAAATGTGGTCCCATTGAGCAAGAAGGGGAATAGAGTCAACCCTGGGTAATTATAGAACTGTGAGCCTGACTTCGATTCTGGGTAAAGTGTTGGAAAGGCTTGTAAAGGCTAGCATTTATAATCATCTGGAGATGGATACGTTGATGAGGGATAGTCAGCACGGTTTTGTGAAGGGAAGGTCATGCCTCACAAACCTTGTTGACTTCTTTGAGGTGTCCAAACAGTTGGATGTGGGTAAAGCAGAACTTGGTAGTGCAGATGAGCAGAGAGATTACTGTGTTCATATAAATGGAACGCTGAAAGTTGCCACCCAGTTTGATAGGATTGTTAAGAAGGCTTTCACCATGTGAGCTTTTATTGGTACAGGGACTGAGTTTCTGAACCATGAGATAATGCTGCAGCTGTACAAAACTCTGGTGCGACCACATTTGGAGTGTTGCCTGTGGTCCAGGTCACCGCATTAGAAGAAGGATATTAAAATATTTGGAAAGGGTTCCGAGGAGTTTTACTACAATGTTACCTGGTGCGGAGGGAAGGTGTTATGAGGAAGGCTGAGCGACTTGAATCTGTTTTTGTTTGAGAGAAGAGTTTAAGGCCAATTAATTGAGACATATAAGATAATCAGAGGGTGGCATGAGTTGGACAGTGAGAGCCTTTTCCGGCGGATGGCGATGCCTAGCATGAGGGCAAATAGATTTAAATTGAGGTAGTAATCAATATTAATATTAATTAATAGATATGGGACAGATGCCAGAGGTAGGTTCTTAACACAGAATAGTCAGGGCATGGAATGCGTGGCCTGAAACAGTGGTGGACTCGGCAACTTTAAGGGCATTTAAACAGTCATTGGATAGACATATGGTTGAGAATGGAATAGGGAAGGTAAGATTGGGCTTCAGATGGACTCCCCAGGTTGGCGCACATTGAGGACCAAATGGCCTGCACTGCATTGTCATGTTCTATGTTCTGTGTTCTGGAGGGCATAAGTAGGAGATGGGAGAGGAAAAAACGTTAAAGGATTTGCAGGAGAAGATTTTCCACACAGAGTATGGTGCAGCTAAGGAATGGGTTTCCAGGGGAAGTGGTAGAGAAAAGTACAATAACAACATGTAAAAGACATTTGGGCAGGTACATGGAGAGGAGAAGGTTTGAAGGGATATGGGTCAAGTGCAGGGAATTGCGACTCGTTCAGGGAGTCGGGTCAGCATGGACTAGTTGGATCGAAGGAACCGTTTCCGTGCTGCATAACTCTGTCTCCTGTTATTGGAGGAGGAGACTACTGAGATACGGCACGTTATAGACACTGAATCAAGTTACAGCGGTAGGGACGGCAGTCTGGAATGCAGTACAATTCAAGTATGTCGAGGGAGTATAGGGAAGGGAGGAGGTTACCGGGACAGGAACTGTTATAGGAGTTACAAATTATTGAAGCCACTAGTCACCAAGACATGCCATAGATAGAGTGTTGCAGAGAAGTGAGTCTTAGCACAACAGAACTTACTCTCGGGGTGTTGACTGAGCCTGGGGTGTGTCTGTACTGTTCTCCCCTTCCAGCACTGTATCTATGTCATGTTTTGTTAGCCGATGTTTGGAGATCTTTCTTTGCTCCCTGCTCTGTGCACTGTGAGTGATCTTACCTCAGTGCAGGATTTATTGAAGACTCCAAATCTCCCTTCCCTTTGTCTCCCTGGCTGATCAACCAGCTGGGAAGTTTATTAAGTCATGCCCTTCCTAATACCTACAGGAGTCAGAGGAATAGACAGTATGGGAAATTAGAGTGAACCCGTGAGGGATACACATGGAGAATGGCACTAAGTCCAACAGAGATCTAAAAAGACCCTGTCTCCATCCCTGGCCTGTGCTGTCCTGTCTCTCTGGAGTGAAGACTTCAATTGGCTCAGGATCTGGAGTAGCTGCAAGAGTGAGAGACACTGACAGAGGCAGCAATTAGACCCTCACAGTGAGGGATACCACATGGAGAGAGACTGAGTCATATCACCAGAGGGAGGACGATTTCATAACGAAAAAGTCATTTAGGAAGAGCAGGTTTAGGTTCCTAATGCCCTGGTGTCAGTGCTCAGGAATGAGCAACCTTTGAGCAGGTGAAGTGATGGCCTCGTGGCATTATTGCGAGAACATGTATCCAAAAGCTCATCCAATGTTCAGTGGAGGCAGGTTTAAATCACACCATCAGAAATGGTGGAATTTGCAATCATCATTTTTTTTAAAATTGCAATTAACAATCCATGAATAAGTACAAAATCATTGCTGATGTCCAAAACAATGTTTGTTTATCTAAAATACACTAGAGGACATCGGCCATCCTCACGTGGTCTGTACGACATCCCCACAGCAAAGTGTTTGCCTCTGAAATGGCTGAGCAAGTTACTCAGCTCAAGGGCAGCGAGGGTTGGGCAGGAAAGGCTGGTCAGCCAGAGACACCCACATCCCATACCGGAGTTTAAAAATAAACCATTTAGATTGTCCCACTGGAAGTGTGCTGGGACCAGTGTCCTGGCAAACACATTGGTAGGTTTAGGGACAGGGCTTTAAACTGACAGAGAGGATACAGGGACACGGTTCAGGTGAAAGGAGCTTTCCAAATCCAAATAGAAAAGATGAAGCTTTGGAACAGCATGGGGATGTGGCCGAAGACAAGCAGAAAAGAACAGGATGGGACCAAGTTTAACTAAAACTGTACGTCAGCGAATCACTTTGTGACAGGAAATTGTAGGAAACAGTTAAATTATGCTTTTTTTTCGGAATGGACAAAGTCCCTGCCGTAAGGTAGATGAATTTGTCACAGAGATAAAAGAGAGCTAGACACCAGGGTGATGTGGTTACAGGGTGAAAAAAGGTGGACATAAATATTTAAATGGTTCACAACTTTGTGGAAACTCAGGCAAAGTGGACAACGCTAACAATAATTGATAACAAAGACATTGCAGAGAAAGTATTTGGCCGCAAATCATGAAGTAGAGTCATTCTGAATGTAAATTCTGGCTACTACTTGCCAAGGACACAAGCAGCAGAACAGTTTTAGGCCACTGAACAGTATTTCATTGCTCATCACTGCATTAAACAGGAACTCATTGGAATTTTTAATAAAGGCATTATGAAAAATTCAGTGAAAATTCAAAATTCGCATAATCTTGACAATCACACTGACAACAGTGATATTGGAAGGAAAGTTCGGAGAATTTTTTTCAGTGTTTCTTTAAAGAACACATTGTGCAACTGGCTAGGGATGTAACTATGTCCGATCGACCGTTGTGTGATGAAACTTAGGGACTGAGTAATGTCACCTGGAGAGATCCTCTGGGAAATTGTGATAAAGTGCATTTTAAAGAAATATAATTTTTTAAAGTGAATCGCAGAAAGGACAAGCTACAACTTAAAACAAAAAATTGCCAATTACATGAGTTTGAGAGGAGAACTGACCAAGCTAAACAATCTAAACAGACTGAAACATGCGTGTGCGTAAATGAACAGTGGTAATCATTTGAAGGAACAGTGTAAATCACTCAACAAAAGGATATTCTATTGAAACAGACAAAATCTTAACAAGAAACTCACACCTGTTCCTCACTCAGGACAAAATGGATCATATTAGATTACGAGGCTGAGAAGATCACCAAAAAGTACTTAAAATCCTGAAATGTGAGAGTGCTTTAGGAGTAAGTGTTAAAGGGGTTGCGAAGGGTCTGCTGGCAGGAGGAGGGCAGTTGGAATAGGAATCACTGTCAGGGTATAATGGCACAGTAGGAACAGGGAGAGGTGATGGTGCTGGAGGTGGTGAGAGTGTTACAGAGAGTGGTCAGGGCCTGAAGTGTGTTTCAAACTAAGTACGGATTGTTGCAGCTGGAGGGGTTTGCAGAGATAGGGAGGGACATACGTATTTTTATTTAATCATTTCTGGGATGTGGGTGTCACTGCCTGGACTTACATTCTTTGACCCCACTCTTACTTACCCAGACGACAGCTCAGTCAGCCGTCTTGTGGGTCTGGAGTCAAATGTTGGCCAGACCAGGTGAGAATATTTGTTGTCCATCCCTAAAGGAGGTCAGTGAACCTGATGAGTTCTTCCTATTGATTAGCAATGCATTTATGGTGGCCCCGCCAATGTCTTGTACAGATACAACATGATATCCCAACTTCTACTCTCAATGCCCTGCCCAATGAAGGTAACCATCCCAAACTCCTGCTTCACCAGCCTGCCTGCCTATGATGCAACTTTCAAAGAACTGTGTACCTGCATCCCTGTGCCTCTGACTGACAACACTACTCAGGGCCCGAACATTAACTGTACAAGTCCCACCCTGGTTTGTTTCACCACAATGGAGCACTTCACGTTTATCTAATTCAACTCCATATGCTATTTTTCAGCCCGCTATCCCAGCAGTACTGTTCATCCTGTTGTATCACAGATAACCTTCTTCACTATCCACTTTACCAACAATTCCAGTGTTACCCAAAAACCTTACTTACCAGGAAACCATTTACCCAAATGACAAACAACAGGGGACCCACTCCACCGCTGGTCACATGCCTCCAGTCAGAAAAACAATATGTCTCCCATCACCCTCGGTCTCCAACCATCAAGCCAATTTTGTATCCAGTTGACGAGCTTCTCCTGAACACCATATCCTTTTACATAGTTCTGAGATTACCCTGTTTACCATACAGAACGTAGAACACAGAACAAGACAGCACCAGACCCTTCAGCCATGATGCCATGCCAACCTTTTACTCGACTGTAAGATCAAACTAACTTCCATACCCTTCATTTTACTATCATTCATGTGCTTATCCAAGAGTCTATTAAATGTCCCGAAAGTATCTAATTTTACGACCACCATAGTCAGTACATTCCAACCACCTACCATTCTCTATCCTTTTATCCATCCTCCATCCACCTTAAAATTACACACATTTGTAATAGCCATTTATTCCCTAGGAGAAAAAGCCTCTCACTATTCACTCTCTCTGTGCCTCTCATCATCTTGTTCACCTCTACCACCTTGGCCCACCCCTTTCTTCATGCCAATGAGAAAAACCTTAGCTCCCTCCATTAAAAATGCCCTCCATTCCAGGCAGCATCCTGGCAAATCTCCTGTGTACGCTCTCTAAAACTTGCACATCCTTCATGTAAAGACGGGACAAGAACTGAACACAATATTCCAAGTGTGGACACACCAGGACGCTATAAAGATGCAGTAAAACCTCACTGTTCTTAAAATCAATCCCCTTGCTAAGGAAAGCAAACACAACATATGCTTTTTTAACAACCCTATCAACGTGCGTGGCAACTTTGAGGGATCTGTGAACGTGGACACCTTAATCTCTCTGATCCTCCACCCTGCCAAGCATTCTGCCTTTCACCCTGTATTCTGTATTCAAATTCCACCTTCCAGAATGAATCACTTCACACTTTTCCAGATTTAACTCCATCTGCCACTTGCAGCCCAACTCTGCCTCCTGTCAATGTCCCATTGCAACCTACAACAGCCCTCCACATTCCCCACCACTCCACCAGATTGGCAAACTTACTAACCCACTCTCCAACATCCACATCCAAGTCATTTATAAAAATCACAAAGAGCAGAGTCCCAGAGCTGACTGTTACAGAACACCACTGGTCACTGAGCTCCAGGCTCAATACTGTCCATCTGCTGCCATACTCTATCTTCTCTGGGCTATCCAATCCTGTATCCAGACAGACAGATTTCTCTGTATCCCATGCCTCCTTATTTTCTGTATGAGCTTCAACGTATTCTGTCATACATTCAAAGAATTCAGTAAGGTTTGTGAGGCATGACTGACCCCTCACAAACCCGTGCTGACTGTCTAAAATTTAACTATGGTTTTCCAAGTAGTCATAAATCCTGTCTGTCAGAGTCCTCTCCAATAATCTGCACACCACAGACATTAGACCAAATCTGTAATTCCCAGGATTCTACCTCCGTAACATGGCCTGGACTCTACAAATCTTCCCTCCTCTGCCAAATTCCCCAAAAGTGCACTGGAGGGTGGTGGGGGTTACAGAGATAGGGAGGGGTATCAGGACAGGAGGGGTTTGCAGACATTCGGAGGGTTGCAGTGCTAAAAGGAGGCTTCAGTAATTGTGAGGTTTCATGGTGATGAATGCATTTTTGAGGAGGGAGGGAGGGAGGATTGTTGCAAAATGAAAGGTTTCACAATTTAGGTGTTTTGTTAGGACTGCAAGAGGTTACTGAGTTGGGGAAGCGTGTAACCACTGGTGGGTATTACAGAAACATGTGGTTTTGGTTGCAATGGCAGGAAGAGGATGCAGGAAGCTGGAGAGTATGGGGTTTGAATGAAGTTACACAAATGGGAAGAGTTGTCAGGAGTGGAGGTGTTTACAGTGACAGCAATGGTCTGATCTGGAGCAGAGGACCCAGATTGGGAGGGATGTGGGGACTGCAGGTGGTTTGACAGGGAGAGGGGACCATACACAGACAGGAGGTTACAGAAATGTGGAGAGCTGTAGGGCCTGCAGGAGTTCATGGAGATGGGGAGGTTGGGAGGGATGGAGCAGTTTACAGGGATAAGGATAATGGGAGGACAGTGCTGGTTTATGCTGACAGGGACTATTTAGGGAATGGAGCAGATTACAGAGATAATGTAGGTTGTATAGACTGGAAGAAAAAACACACATATGGAGGGGAGTCAGGACTGAACAGGTTTAGAGATATCGAAATTCTTAGGTTCTGGTGTTATTTAGACATGGGGGGGTGTGGAATCGGACAGATTTTCCTGGAGACGAGACAAGCAATTTTGATTGGAGACTGTTACACAGATAAAGGAACATTAGCAATCTCTCTCAGTTTGGCCTAAGTGGGCAAGTGTTGTAGGGGAGGTTGTCGTTAACACAGATAGGGATGTAAGAGCTAGAGAAGGTTATGCAGATGAGTAGATGGGTGGAAATACTGGAACAGCTTATATTGACATGGTGGGTGATAGTGATGAGAGCATGTTACACAGATCGCAGGTCCTTTAGGAAGTGGATTGGAACTGTCACAGGGCCTGGAGTGGGTTCAACAGATCGGAGTGTGGCAGAGACCTGAGAAGATTATAGGGTCTCCACAGATTGATTGTGTCTTTATGGCTGGAAGAGGTTCGGTAGATACGGAAACCTTAAACCCAATGTATACCATCTTCATTTGCCAGACCAGAGCCTCAATGTCCCTCATCAGCCAGGGATCCCTAAACCTGCCATTTTCCCTTCACACTATCAGGTACATACTGACCCTGGATTTTCAGTATCACACTTTTAAAAGCCTCCCATTTTCCAGTCATTTCTTTTCCTTCAAACAGACTCACCCACCCAACCTCTGCTAGGTCCTGCTTCACGGCCCCAAAACTGGCTGTGTTCCAGAATAGCTCCTTAACCTGTGGACCTCTCCTATCATTTTCTGTAGTTATGTTAAAACTAAGACAGTTGCGGTCACTGGACCCAAAGTGCCCTCCGACTGATACTTCAGTCACTTCCTCATCTCGTTTTCTCAGGGGAGATTCAATGTTGCGCCCACCTGAATAGAGTAGGACCGTCTACATATTGGTCAAGGAAACTTTCTTGGACCCATTTGACAAATTGTTACCCATATGGGCCTTTTATTCTCTGAATGCATAAGTCAATCCAGGGGAAATTAAAATCTCCAATCAATACTACTCTCTTATTCCTACAGCTGTCTACAATCTCTCTAACACCTGCTCTTCTCATACCCGCTGGCTACTTGCGAGTCTGTAATACAGTCCCAACAATGTGACCGCCCCCTTCTTCTTTCTAACTCCTAACCATATGGCCTCATTTGATGACTCTTTAGGAGTATCCTCTCTGAACACTGTTGTATGTTCTCCCTTATCAAAAGGGCAACTCCCCCTCCTCATTTACTTGTCTTTCTGTCACACTTGTATCTTCTGTATCCGGGAACGCTGAGCTGCCAGTCCTGCCCTTCTCTCAGCCATGCTTCTGTTATGGCTATAATATCCCAGTCCCCAGAGCCAATCCATGCTCTGAGCTCACCTGCCTTACCAGTCAGGCCTCATGAAACAGATGCCCTTTAAACCAGAAGTCTTTTCCCTCCCTTGACTGTGCACCTGGATATCCTGAATAGGAAACGTGCTCTGGGTGGCTGGTGTATTTTCCTCTGACTGGCCGGCGGTCTCTTTCTTTTTCAGAATCCCCCTTGTCCAGGTCACCTCTACCCCAGAAGAGATCCCAAACAATCAAGACATAAAAACCCTTCCCCCTCCACCAGCTCCTCAGGCACTCATCCATCCGGCTTATCTTTTTATTTCCATATTCACTGGCGAGCGGCACTGGGAATAATCTGGGGCTCACTACCTTTGTAGTTCTGCTTTTTAACTTCTTACGTAACTCCCAATGCTCACTTGACCAGATCCCATCCAACTGTATCGATGTCATGTGTACTGATGTGCACAATTACCACTGGTTGTTTGCCCTCCCCCTGGACAAATGGGCAAAATCTGACCTCCCCTTGGGGAACAAGGTAGGGAACGGGACTGAGGTGTTAGTTGGGGATAGTTTTGACAAAGTAACCACAACTGTTTAATTTGAAAACACATATGGAAAAGGACAGGCCTGATCCACAAGTGAAACATCAATGTTGGCCCGCCCCAATCAAAAAGGTATTGGTCAAGAGCTTTTAACAGTTGATTGTGGAGACTATTTGCAGGTAAATGGACCTCAGGCAGGTGGGAAGCTTTCAAAAGAAAGATACAATGAGAGTTCAGGGTGAGGATATTTCTGTTAGTGTGAAGGACAATGCTGATTACAAGTAGGAAATTCTGGATGACTGGGGATATTGAGATTCTGATCAAGTAAAAGGCGGGCAATGACATATATGGCCAGCTGGATTCCTCAAAGAACATTGTTGGTACAGTAATACACTGAAGAGGGAGAGCAGTAGGGCAAACAGGAGACCTGAGAAAACTTTGGCTGATAATGCTGAGGAAAATCCAAAGGGATTCTACATGAATTCTAATGACAGAAGATTAACTAGGGATAGAATGTGTCCCCTTGAAGATCAATGGGATAATCCATGTGTGGAACGACAGGAGATGGGTGAGATGCTTGACGAAAATTTCACATCAGTACTGAAAGACTGGGGAAGTCAGCGAAATAAAGGCATCAAAAGACTCCGCATAACAAAACAGGAGGTGCTGGAGATTTTAAATCGCCTAAAAAAAGGACAAATCCCTGGAGCTAATCATGTATATCCGAGGACAATGGGGGAAACTCAGGAAGAACTGCCCCTTAAAGAGGTATTTATATCAGTGACAGCCACGGGTGATGAGCTGAAAGCCTGCAGGCTGTTTCACGTTGTGCCAGTGTTTACAACTGCTGCGAGGGAAAGCCAGGCACCAAAACACCAATTGGCTTGATGCTAGTGGTGCGTACGGTGTTGGACGGGGCTCTGAGGGACAGGAGTTACATGCATTTCAAAAGGCGAAGATTGATTAGGGACAGTAGACGCAAAGTACACAAGTAGCGTCTCACAAACTTGACTGAGTTTGTTAAAGACGTGACTAATACGATAGAAGAAGACAGAACAGGAGACTGTGTCTATACTGACCACAGCAAAGCCTTGGGCAGGGTTTAGAGCGGAACACTGGTTAGTAAGGTTAGATCACATGGAAGCAGGAAGAGATAGCCAACTGAATACAAATTAGCTTGACAGTAGGAAACATAGTGA
The DNA here is from genome assembly GCF_020745735.1 of Hemiscyllium ocellatum. Taxonomy (NCBI): domain Eukaryota; kingdom Metazoa; phylum Chordata; class Chondrichthyes; order Orectolobiformes; family Hemiscylliidae; genus Hemiscyllium; species Hemiscyllium ocellatum. The sequence goes on along the minus strand of NC_083429.1, from coordinate 1,689,419 downwards.
TGGGAGAGGGTTGTTGTGCAGACTGGGGGCCTATGACCAGCAGTGTGCCATAAGGAACAGTGCTGGGTCCACTGTTATGCATCATTTACAGAAAATATTTCAGTAAGAACATAGGAGTGATTGTTAGTACGTTTGTTGATAAAAGTCTGGATAGAACACGGGTTATAGTGGGCAGGGAATACAGTTATCGAAGGGGATATCGAACAACTGAGCCAGTGGACCAAGGAATGAAAGATGGAGCTGAATTCAGGTGATGGATTCTGTTCAGACAAACTAGGGAGGACTAACACGTTTAATGGTCAGGCCCTGGATAGTGCTGTCGAACAGAGAGACACCAAGGGATGCAGGTCCTTGGACGTTACATCATAGGTGGACAAGGTGGGGAAAGTGGAATTTGGCATACTTGCCCTCATGGGTCAGAGAATTGAATACATGAGTTGGTACATCATGACACGGCTGTACAAGACATTGCTGGGTCCCCAGTTGGAGTACTGTGGAGAATTCTGATCCTCCTGTTTCAGGAAGCATTTCCTGAAACTGTAAATGGAGCAAAGATTGATGCAGATGTTACTGATAATGGAGGGTTTTAGAGAAACGGAGAAGCCAGATAAAGCTGGAAAGCAACATGGGGGGATGAGATAGCTTTGGCAGATAAGGTAAAGGAGATTGCAAGAAAATTCTACAGCACACAAGTACAAAAAAACAACTAGAGAGACAATAGAGCCCTGCAAAGATCAATAAGGCCATCCATGTGTGGAACCACAGGAGATGGGTGAGACCCTAAATGAACATTTTATGTCAGAAATTACTGCGGTCAGGTCAGTGAAAGAGACAGTGATGGCTTGTAAAGAGTTCCCATTACAGAAGTGGTAGTGCTGGAGGTCTTCAAACACAAAGGTAGAGAAAGCCCTAAGTCCTGAATAAGTGTAACCCAGAACATTGTGGCAAAGTGGTGGCAGGGACAAGAGCAGACATATTTGTATCATTGTACTTTGATGATACAAATCGCAGGACGATGATTAAAACCACGAGGGATACAGGTAAGGTGATTAGGCACAGCAGTGGAGTCCATAACCAGATTGAATTGAAGTACAGAAGGGGGAGGTGTTCGCAATTCTGCAAAGTCTAAAAATAGATAAATCCTCTGGGCCGGATGGGATTTATCCTCGGAATCTCTGGGAAGCCAGGAAGGAGATTGCCAAGCCTTTGATTTTGATCTTTTTGTTGTCATTGTTTACAGGAATAGTGCCAGAAGGCTGGAGGATAGCAAATGTTGTCCCCTTAGATTAGATTACTTACAGTGTGGAAATAGGCCCTTCGGCCCAACAAGTCCACGCCGACCCTCTGATGAGCAATCCACCCAGATCCATTCCCTTACACTTACCCCTTCACATAATACTACAGGCAATTTAGCGGCCAATTCAACTAACCTGCACATCTTTGTGGGAGGAAACCGGAGCATCCAGAAGAAACCCATGCAGACACTGGGACAAGGTGCATACTCCACACAGACAGTTGACCAAGGCAGGAATTGAACACGGGTCGCTGGCGCTGTGAGGCATCAGAGCTAACCACTGAGCCACCATGCCACCCCAAGAAGGGGAGTGGAGACAATCCTGGTAGTTCTAGACGTGTGAGCCTTACTTTGATCTGGGTAAAGTGCTGGAAAGGCTTGTAAGCGATCGGATTTAAAATCATGTGGAGATGAATAAGTTGATTAGGGATAGTCAACACGGTTTTGTGAAGGGAAGGTCATGTTTCACAAACCTTACTGTGTTCTTTAAGAAGGTGAATAAAAATATGGATGATGGTTAAGCAGTTGATGTGGTGTATATATATTTCAGTAAGGCGTTTGATAAGGTTCCCCATGGTAGGCTATTGTCGATAATACGGAGGCATGGGATTGTGGGTGATTTAGCAGCTTGGATCAGAAATTGGCTCACAGAAAGAAGACAGAGGGTAGTGGTTGATGAGAAATATCGATCCTGGAGTTCAGTTACTGGTGGGTACTGCCAGGATGTGTTTTAGGACTGTTGCTGGTCATTTATAGAAACAACGTGGATGAGGGCATTGAAGGATGGGTTAGTAAATTTACAGAAGACACTCAGGTCGGTAGAGTTATGGATAGTGATGAAGAATGTTGTAGGCCATAGAAAGATATAGATAGGCTGGACGGAAAGTTCACAAATGGAGTTTAATGTGGAAAGGTTTGAGGCGATTCACTCGGGAGGGAGTAACAGGAACACAGAGTACTGGGATAATGGCAAAATTGTTGGTAGTGTAGATGAACAGAGAGATCTCTATGTCCATGTACATAGATCCTTGAAAGTTGCCACCCAGGTTTATGGGATTTTTAAGAAGCCATTCAGTGTGTAAGCTTGTATTGGAAGAGGGATTGAGTTCTGGAATGGTGAGATCATGCTGCAGCTTTACAAAACTCTGGGTGTGGCTACATTTGTTCAGGTCACTGCATTACAGGATGGATGGGTAAGCTTTGGAAATGATTCAGAGGAGATTTACTAGGAAGTTACCTGGTATGGAGGGAAGGTCTTACGAGGAAAGGCTGAGGGACTTCAAATTGTTTTTGTTCAAAAGCATGTGTTTGAGGTCAATTAATTGAGACAAATAAGATAAATCAACAGGTGAGATGGGTTGGACTGTGAGGGCCTTTTCTCTTGGATGGCGATGCCTACCATGAGGAGAGATAGCTTTAAATTGAGGTAATGCTAATATTAATAAATAGATATGGGACGGATACCAGAGGTAGGTTCTTTACTCAGAATAGTCGGGGCATGGAACGCATTGCCTGCAACAGTGGTCGACTCGCCAACTTGAAGGGCATTTAAACGGTCATTGGATAGACATATGGACACGAATTGGAATAGTGTTGGCTACTTGGGCTTCAGATTGGTTCCACAAGTTGGTGCAAAATCGAAGGCCGAAGTGCCTGTATTGCGCTGTCTTGTTCTAGTGGGCATAAATATGTGATGGGAGAGGAAGCACTTAAAAGAGATTTTAGGAGAAAATTTTCTACACAGAGGATGGTGCAGGTATGGAATGAGCTTCCAGTGGAAGTGGTAGAGAAAAGTACAATTACAACATGTAAAATACGTTTGGGCAGTTACTTGGGGAAGAGAAGGTTTGTAGGGATACGGGTCAAACGCAGGGAAACGTGACTTGTTCATGGACTCTGGTCAGCATGGACTAGTTGGATCAAAGGAACTGTTTCTGTGCTGCATAACCCTGACTCCACTTACTGGTGGAGGAGACTACCGAGATAAGGCATGTTGTTGACACTGAAGCAAGTTACAGCGATAGGGATGGTAGTCTGGAATGCAGTACATTTCAAATATATCGAGGGACTGGTGAGATGGGAGGTGGTACAGAGATAGGAACTGTTATAGGAGTTACAAATTATTGAAGACACTGGTGTACAAGACATGCCATAGATACAGTGTGGCAGAGTAGTGAGTCTTAGTACAACAGAACTTAGACTGGGGCGGTGATTGAGCCTGGGGTGTGTGTGAACTGTGCTCACCCTCCAGCACTGTATCAGTGTCATGTATTGTCAGCCGATGTTTGGAGCCCTCTCGATGCTCTCTGCTCTGTGCACTGTGAGTAATCTCACCTCACTGCAGGATTTATTGAAGGATACAGATATCCCTGTCATTTGTCTCTCTGGCTGAACAAACATCTTCAATGTGGTGATGGACGAGACACCCAGCAGCTGGGAAGTTAATCAAGTCTGAACCTTCCTGAGTACCTACAGGAGACAGGAATAGGCAGAATGGGAATTGTGCTGCCTCGTCTTTCTAGAGGAGAGAGAGACAGAGACAGAGACAGAGACAGACAGAGACAGAGAGCGAGATACTAAGCGATATCGATAGAGTGCTGGAAGATATCAGGATCACACAACTGTGTTGGAATAACAGGTTTTGCTTCATCATGCACTGATATAACCAGTCAGGAATGAGCAACCTGTGAGCAGGTGAAGTGATGGCCTCGTGGTATTATTGCTAGAGCATGTATCCCAAACCTCTGTTAATGCTCGGAGGAGGCAGGTTGGATTCCCACCACCAGAAATGGTGGAATTTGAAATCAATAATTATAAAAATAGTAATTAATAATCCACAAATAAGTATGAGAGCATTGATGATGCACAAAAAACCCAAACACTTGTCCTTTCGAGAAGGACATCTGTCCATCCTGACCTGGTCTGCACGACATCCCCACAGCAAAGTGTTTGCCTCTCACTGACCCTCTGAAATGGCCGAGCAAGCTACTCAGCTCAAGGGCAGCTCCGGCTGGGCAAGAAAGGCTGGTCAGCCAGAGACACCCACATCCCATACCTAATTTTAAATATTATCCTTTTGGATGGCCCCACTGGAACGGTGCTGGGACCTGGGTCCTGGCCAATCATGTCAGTAGGTTAATGGCCAGGGGTTTAAACTGACAGAGAGGATGCAGGGACAGCGTTCAGGTGAAAGGAACTTTGCAAATCCAAAGGGAAAATGTGACACACGAGAACAGCATGGGGATGTGGCTGAAGACAAGCAAAAAGGAACAGGATGGGACAGAGTTTAACTAAAATTGTACGTCAGTGAATAAATTTGTGACAATAAATTATAGGAAAGAGTACTTTTTTTTGAATGGACAACGTCGATGTAATAAGGTAGATGGATTTGTGACAGAGATAAAAGAGATTTCGACACCAGGGAAACATGGATACAGGGCGAACAAAAATATTCAGTGGTTTACAACCTTTCCGATACTCGGGCAAAATGGGTAACATTAACAATAATGGATAACGAGGGCATTACAGAGAAAGCATTTGGCATCAGAACATTAGGTAGAGTCAGTCTGAATGTAAATTCTGGCTATTACTTGCCAAGGACACAAGCAGCAGAACAATTTTAGCCAACGAACATTATTCCATTGCTCATCACTGTATTACACAGGAACTCATTGAATTTTTAATAAAGACATTGTGATAATTTTGGAAAACTTCAATATTCGTATAATCTGGGACAATCACACGGACAGCATTGATATTGGAAGAGGGGTTCGGTTAATTTTTTTTCAGTGTTTCGCTGTGCAACAGGCTAGGTATGTAACTATGTCAGGGCGACTGTGTGATGAAACTTAGTGAATGAGTAATGTCACCGAGAAAGTTCCTTCGGGAAATTGTGGTAAAGTACAGCTTCAATACACAAAAAGTTTTAAAGTGAATCACAGAGGGCAAGCTACAACTAAAAACAAAAACAGTCATTTACATGAGTTTGAGAGGAGAACTGACCAAGGTAAACAGCCTAAACAGACTGAAATATGTGTCTGTAAATGGACAGTGGAAAACATTTAAATGAACAGTATAAAACACTCAACAGAAGGACGTTCCATTGAAACAGTAAAATCCTCAGCAAGAAATCCCCACTGGTCCCTCACTCAGGACAAAAGGGTTCATACTAGATTATAAGGCTGAGAAGATCAGCACAAAATACTTAAAATCCTGAAGTGAGAGTGTGCTTTAGGAGTAAATGTTAAATGGATTGCAAAGAGTCTGGTAGCAGGAGGAGGGCAGTGGGAATGGGAATCATTGTCAGGGTTTAATGACACGATAGGAACAGGGAGAGGTAAAGGTGCTGGAGGTGGTGAGAGTGTTGCAGAGAGTGGTCAGGGCCTAAACGGTGTTACAAAGCCAGTACGGATTGCTGCAACTGGAGGGATTTGCCGAGATAGGGAGGGACATATGTATTTTTATTTATTCATTCATGGGACGTGGGTGTCACTGCCTGGACTAACATTCTTTGACCCCACTGCTAATTACCCAGAGGGTAGCTCAGAGTCAGCCATATTGCTGTGGGTCTGAAGTCACATGTCAGCTAGAATGTCAGATTCCCAGAAGGAGGTAAGTGAACCAAATGAGTTCTTCTTACTGAAGAACAAGATTTTTATGATAGCCTCACCAATGTCTTTTACAGATACACCATGACATCCCAACTCTTACTCTCAATGCTCTCCCCAATGAAGGGTAACCATCCCAAATGCCTGCTTCACCAGCCTGTCGACCTATCACACGACTTTCAAAGAACTGTGTACCTACACCCTGGGTCTCTGACTGACAACACCACCCAGGGCCTGAACATTAACTGTACAATCCCACCCTGGTTTGTTTCACCAAAATAGAACACGTCACATTTATCTAATTAAACTCCATTGGCTATTCTTCAGCCCACTATCCCAGCAGTACTGTTCATCCTGTTGTAATATATAGGATCTTTTCCACTAACCACTTTAACACCAATGTCAGTGACAACCAAGAAGCTTACTTACCAGGAAACCAATATTCCCATCCAAACCATTCACCCAAATGACAAACAACAGGGAACCCACTCCACTGCTGGTCACATGCCTCCAGTCGGAAAAAACAACATGTCTCCCATCACCATCTGTCTCCTACCATCGAGCCAATTTTTTATCCAGTTGACTAGCTCCTCCTGAATGCCATATCCATTTACACTGATCTGAGTTTATTACCCAGTTTACCAGACTGAACACAGAACGCAGAACAGTTCAGCCCAAGACCCTTCAGCCATGATTTCATGCCAACCTTTTATCCAACTGTAAGATCAAACTAACCTACATACCCTTCATTTTACTATTATCCATATGTCTATCCAAGAGTCTATTAAATGTCCCTAATGTGTCTAATTTCACTGCTACCATTGGCAGTCCATCCAACCACCTACCATTCTCTATCCTCTTATCGATCCTCTAATCACCTGAAAATTATGCCGCCTTGTAATAGCCATTTATTCCATAGGAGGAAAAGTCTCTGACTATTCACTCTCTCTGTGCCTCTGACCAACTTGTTCACGTTTACCGGGTCGCCCCGCCCCCTTCTTCACGCCAATGAGAAAAAGCCTTAGCTCCCTCAATCTTTCTTCATGAGAAATGTCCTCCATTCCAGGCAGCATCCTGGAAAATCTCGGGTGTACGCTCTCTAAAACTTGCACATTCTTCCTGTAAACAGGGGACCAGAACTGAACAAAATATTCCAAGTGTGGTCTCACCAGGTCACTATAAAGATGCAGTAAAACCTCACTGCTCTTAAAATCTATCCCCTTGCTAAGGAAAGCCAACACAACATATGCCATTTTAACAACCCTACCAATGTGCGCGGCAACTTGAGGGATCTATGGACGTGGACCCCATGGTGTCTCTGTTCCTCCACACTGCCAAGTATTCTGTCTTTAACCCTGAATTCTATATTCAAATTCAACCTTCCAGAATGAATCACTTCACATTTTTCCAGATTTAAATCCATCTGCCATTTCCAGCCCAGCTCTGTGTCCTGTCAATGACCCTATGCAATCTACAATAGCCCTCCACATTCCCCACCACTCCACCAACCTTTGTATGATTGGCAAACTTACTAACCCACTCTTCAACATCCACATCCAAGTCATTTACAAAAATCACAGAGAGCAGAGTCCCAAAGCAGATTGTCACAGAACACCACTGGTCACTGAGCTCCAGGCTCAATACTGTCCATCTGCTGCCACCCTCTGTCTTCTCTAGGCCATCCAATCCTGTATCCAGACAGACAGATTTCCCTGTATCCCATGCGTCCTTATTTTCTGAATGAGCCATCAATGTATTCGCTTATATCCTCAAAGAATTCAATAAGGTTTGTGAGGCATGACCTGCCCCTCACAAACCCGTGCTGACTGTCTCTAATTTAACTATGGTTTTCCAAGTAGTCATAAATCCTGTCTTTAGAGTCCTCACAATAATCGGCACACCACAGACATTAGACCAAATCTGTAATTCCCAGGATTCTACCTCCGTAACATGGCTCGGACTCTACGAATCTTCTATCCTCTGCCACATTCCGCAAAAGGGCACTGGAGGGTGGTGGGGGTTACAGAGGTAGGGAGGGATATCAGGACAAAAGGATTTGGCAGACATTAGGAAGGTTGCAGTGCCAAAAGGAGACTTCAGTGATTGTGAGGTTTCAGGGTGATGAAGGTATTTGAGGAGGGAGGGACGATTGTAGGGAAATGAGAGGTTTTACAATTTAGGTGCTTTGTTAGGGCTGCAGGTGGTTACTGAGTTGGGGAGGGTGTAAGCACTGGTGGATATTACAGAAACATGTGGTTTTGGTTGCAATGGCAGGAAGAGGATGCAGGAAGCTGGAGAGTATGGGGTCTGAACGAGGTTACACAAATGGGAAGAGTTGTCAGAGGTGGAGGTGTTTACAGAGACAGCAATGGTCTGATCTGGAGCAGATGGCCCAGATTGGGCATAATATGAGGACTGGAGGTGATTTCACAGGGACGGTGGAGCATAGACCCACACGAAGTTATAGAAATGAGGAGAGCTGTAGGGCTGACAAGGGTTCATGGAGATGGGAATGTTGGGAAGGATATAAAAGTTTCCAGGGATAAGGATGTTTGTAGGACAGGGCTGGATTACACAGACAGGGACTGTTTTAGGGAGCTGAGCAGATTACAGAGATAAAGAGGTTTGTATCGACAGGAAGAACAAACAGAGATATGGAGGGTCATCGTGACTGAAGATGTTTATAGACATAGGAAGGCTTATGTTCTGGGGGTTATTTAGACACGGAGGCTGTGGAATCTGGTTTCTTTTTTCAGAGATTGGGGTAGCAAGTTTGATTGGAGACAGTTTCACAGATAAGGGAGCATAGCACAAACAGGAGGAAGTTCTTGCGGTTGGGAGGGTTCGAGTGGAGAGTGATGTTTACACAGATAGGGGTGTAAGAGCTGGAGAAGGTTATAGAGATGGGTAAATGGATGGAGATACAGGAGGAGCTTACATTGATACGGTGGGTGATAGTGACTGGAGGATGTTACATAGTTACAAGGAATAGGACCGGGAGTGAGATCTACAGATCGGGAATGTTGCAGAGAACTGAGAGGATAACATATATAGGGTCTCCACAGACTGATGGCGTTTTAGGGACTGGAAGAGGTTATGTAGACAGGGAGGACTGTAAGAGCTGCAGGAGCTTATGGAGAGTTGAAGAGTTAGAGCAGTTCACAGAGGAAGGATTCTCCGACAGGAGAAGGTTACAGGTAGTGAGGGTTGTGTGGCCTGAGAAAGTTAAAGAGAGGGGAGTTTTCGGTTCTAGAAGAGGTTACACTGACAGGGACAGTTGAAGAGAGTGACGCAAAAATGCCTGGAGGAGGTTACACAGATTGGGAGGTGAGTAGGGACTGAAGGTGAATACACAAACATGGAGGGTTGTATTGTTAGATGGAGCTTAGAGGTATAGGGATTTACACAGATAGGGAAGGTTGTGTTTTTGGAGAAGGTTACTCTGATACAGATAGTGTTAGGGAGTGTTTAATGGACTGCAGAAGAGCTCAGAGAGAATGTATTATGGAGAGTGGAGGAGATTACAGACACAGAGATGGCTGTCAGTTTGAACAGAGCTTCTACAGATCCTCAGTGCTGTAAGGCTGGAGGGAGGTTACAATAATAAGGGTTACCAACATTTAATTACATTTTTGATATAGAGAAAGTCTCAGCACGGGACTGTCAAAAGGAAGTATAGACAGTCCAGATGAGATTACAGAGATATAAATGTTTTTTTGGGGTTTCAGCATGGAACGAATGATGCAACCAATGAAAACAGTTATCGGGATTGCTCTAAAAGCAGGAAGAGGTGACAGTCATATCGATCGTGGTAAGGACTGGAGAAGCTTACATCGCCAAGTAGTGTTTTAGAGACTGTTGGAGATGACACATATAAGGAGAGTATTGGAGATGATACAGGGATGGTTGACAGGACTGGGCAATAACCTGAATAGAATCTCCACAGTGTGGAAAAAGGCCATTTGGCCCAACAAGTCCACACTAACCCTTTAAAGAGCATCCTAACCAGACCCATCCCTCACCCTGTCCAATAAACCCTGCATTTCTCATGGTGAACTCACCTAAACCACACTTGCCTGAATACTACGGTCAATTTATGATGGCCAATCACGTATCGGGCAAATGTTGAGCTATGGCAGGAAACTAGAGCACCCGGAAGAAACCCACACAGTCAGGGGGGAGAACATGTAAAGTTCCCACAGACAGTCGGCCAAGGCTGGAATTGAAGCCGGGTTCCAGGCACAGTGAGGCTGATTATACAGAGCACTGCAGAGATTGGACCAGGTCACAAAGTTCACAAGGGTTTATTGTAACAGGAGGAGAATATAGTCAGGAACAGGAGAAGTTTACACAGATGGTGTCCATGAGGGGTCTGGAGGAGGTTAACGCAATAGGGAAGGTTGTGGATTCTCTCGACAATTAGAGGTAGGGACAGTTGGGGAGACTGGATGAAGTTAGTCATACTCAGAGTTGTACACACTGGGTGAGGTTACTGAGTTAGCAAGGATTCTATGGAATGGCTGAGGTTGTGGACAGATGCAGTTGTGGGAATATGAGTTGTTACAACAATTGAGAGGATATTTCAGACACGTGGATGGTTTTAGTGGCTGCAGGATGTCCGAGAGCTCAGAAAGCTAGTACTGACTGGAGGTGGTCGGAGGTAAGGAACGTTGTAGTGATGGGAGTTAGTCACAGAGACAGAGAAGATTGAAGAGAGAGAGAGCAAGGTTACAGATCTCAGGAGCGTTCAGGTGGCTTCAGAACATTACACAAAGGGAGGGTCGGCAGGAAACGCTGTAGGAACTAGAGAACTCTGTACAGGCAGTGAGGTGAAATGGATGGTGGAAGGTTAGAGGTAATGAAGGTGCTGTAGGACAGGATGGAGGAGTGCTGTTGGGACTGGAGAAGGTTACAGTGACATCATGTGCTGGAGAGGCTGGTGGAAGGTACACAGATGGGGAGGTCAGTAAGGGCCAGATGTTACAGACAGAGTGGGCTGTAGGTGCTACACAAGATGACAGACATAAGGATTTTTATAGTGTTTTCGTGATAGTTCTCAAAACACTAGCTTTCAAAGTCATTTTGGAAAAATATAAGGACAGGGCAGAAGTGAAGACGCCAAATTTGTGGAAGCGCCCTACTCATTAGAATATCAACGTCACTGGGCATTATCACTACCATGAGACAGGATCTGGCAAACACAGACTGGGAGGAACTATTTGCAGTTGGGTTTATATTCAGAAAGAGGAAGTGTGTCAATGTGATACAGGGAGTATTCAAGGCCAGTGTGTTCTGTGAAGAGTGAATGAAAAGGCAGTAAATCCAGTGAATACTGGTCAAGCGATATCCTGAGCTTGATAAAGGAATTACAATGCGATGAAAACAGGCAAAGACCGACCAACGCATCGAGAGTGCAAGGGGATCCTTAAAATGACGGGCAAATAATGGGCACGAAATAACCTTGGCAGATACTGTTATGGAGAGGCCACAAGGTATTTAATGAGTATAGTTAGAGGAAGAGGATTCCCAGGTAAACAGCGAGGCTTGTTAGAAACCAAAGGGACAATCTGTGCATGGAGCTAGAGGAAGTAGGTAAGGTCTTCAATGAATACTTCCCATCTGTATTCACACAGGAGCAAGGCATTGCAGTCGGGGATTTCAGTTGGGATGGTGAGGTGCTAGAACATGAAAAGATGAATAAGGAGGAGCTATTAAATGTTTTCACAGGCATAAAGGTGGAGAAATGCCCAGTGCCTAATGAAATGTATCCCAAGCTGCTATGGGAGGGAAGGCAGGAGATTGCAGGGGCCCCGGTGGATATATGTATAATACTTTGCTAGCCACAGGTGAAGTGCTGAATGACTGGAGGATAGCTAATGTGGGTCCTTTGTTCAAGAAGAGAAGCAGGGATAGGCCAGGTAATTACAGAGCAGATAGTCTGACAGCAGGGGGAGGGACATTATTGGGAACAATTCTGAGGATGCATCCACACTTCCAAAGGCAAGAATCACCTCGGCAGTGTCATCACGGATTTGGTAGAGGGAGATACTGTTTGAGGAATTCAGTTCTGTGTTTTATTTTTTGAAATGGTTTATTAAAATATTGATGAGGGTAGTGCAGATGATGTGGTTTACGTGGACTTGAATAAGGCCTTTGACAAGGTCCCTCATGGAAGGCTGGTCAAAACGTAAAGAGCCACTGGGATCCAAAGCAAGTTGGTAAATTGAATCCACAATTAGCGGATAGACTTCTTCGTGTTTGAAATTCTTTCACCAGTGGGTGTCCCACAGGGATCTGTGCAGGAACCATTGCTGGTTATTATGTACATTAATAACTCGGATGTGAAAGCAGGAAGAATCATTAGTAGGTTTGCAGATGATATGAAAGGTGAGGGGGGGGTGTTCTCAGGCTGCAGTCTGATGTCCATCAGATGATAAACCGTGTAGAGTAATGGCAGATGGAGTTTACTTCTGATCACTGTGAGGTAATGCACTGTGGGAAGTCTCATAAGCGAAGGATATACTTCATGAATGGTAGGTCCTCTTGGAGTACTGAGGAACACAGGGACCTTGGTGGGCAAGTCCCTGGATGTCTGAAGGAGTGAGAACAGGTAGACAGGGTGGGGAAGACACCTGACCTGGGAGCAGAAGGGGTCCCATACCCTTGTGGGGCGGATTGTTAGAGCTGCTTGAGAGGATATAAACTAGTCTGGCACTGTGTTGGACCTTAAATAGACATAAGGCCAGACAGAAGATCAAGGGTGGTGTACAAGTTAAAGACAGCAATTTCAGCAGAGAAGGCAGGCAAGAATATAGCAGGAAATGGGGGGAAAACTTATGTTTAAACTGCATTTATTTCAATTCAAGCGGACTGACAGCTTAGGAAGATGAACTCAGGGCATGGATTGGAACAGCGGATTGGGAGATTATAGTTATTACAGAAACACAGCTGAGCGAGGGGCAGGACTGGCAGCTCAATGTTTCAAGATAGAGGGACTGCAAGAAGGGGAGGTAAGAGAGGACACGTGGTGGTGGGTTTTGATTGCATGAATCATCACAGCAAGACTTAGAGAGGATATTCCTGTGGGATTGCCCACTGAAGTTATGTCAGTGGAACTGAGAAATAAGAATGGGTCATCACTTTGATACGATTGTCCTACTGACCCCGAATAATCCGTGGCAGACTGAGGGACAAATATATCAGGAGATCTCAGATATCATTCATAATAATAGGGCTGTTATGGTTGGGGTTTTTAAACTTTCCAAACCTAGACTGGGACTGCCAGTGTTCCGCATTTGCAAGGGAGGAATTTGTTAATTGTGTTCCAGGATCACCCAATCAATATGTAAATGGCCTGAAAAGAGAAAGGGGCAAAACCTGACCGTCGCTTGGGAAACAAGGTCGGGAAAGGGACTGAGGTGAGTGGGAAAGCATTTTGACAAAATGACCATGATTCTATTAGCTTGAAATTAGCGATGGAAAAGGACAGATCTGGTCCACAAGTTCAAGTTATGAAATGGGCCCTGACCAATCTTGATAGTATTAGACAGGTTCTTTCAAAATGTGACTGGGGAGTGTATTTGCAGGAAAAGGGAAGTCTGGCAACAGAATATTTTAAAAGTGAGTTAAACTGAGCGATCACCACCAGCATTTTACTGTTTGTGTGCAGCTCAATGCTGACAGCACTCGGAAACACTGGCTCTCCATTGAGGGTCTGGTCAAGGAAAAGTGGCACATGTCAGGTATCACCAGCTGGATCAAGGGAATCCCTGAGGATCACAGAGGCTGGAGGAATACACTTTGGATGGAAATCAGGAATAGCCTCGGCAGAGAAGGATAGGGAGAATCCAAAAGTGATTGTATAAATAGTTTGAGTAAAAGAGTAACTCAAGACAAAATAGTGTTCCTTAAGGATCAATGAGACCATTGACGTGTGGAACCACAGGATATGGGTAAGACCTTAAACACATTTTGTTACTCCAGAAACTACTGTGGACAAACACTGGGGAACTCAGGGAACAAGAGTAATACGTTAGACCACATTTGAAGTTCGCTGCAATTCCAGTCTCCCTGCTATAGGAAGGAGGTTGTGAAACTTGAAAGTGTTCAGAAAAGATTTGCAAGATGTTGCCGGGGTTGTTGCTGAATAAGCTCGGGTTATTTTCACTGGAGCATTGGAGACTGAGTGTTGAACCTGATAGAAGTTTATCCATGAGGGGTATGGATTAGGTAAACATTCAAGGTCTTTTCCCAGAGGTTGAAAATTCAAAACTGGAGGGCATAGGTTTAAGGTTAAAGGGGAAAGGTTTAAAAGGAACTGAGGGGTCAGCTTTTTTATGCAAACGGTGATGTGTGTATGGAATGAGCTGAGAGAGAAAGGAGCAGATGACAACATTTAAGAGATGGATGGGTACGTGAATAATAAGGGTTTAGAGGTACATGGGCAAAATGCTGGTAAATGGGATGGATTTATTTAGATCTTCTGGTCAGCATGGATGAGTTGGGCCGAAGGGTCTTTTTCCCTTGTACATCTCTATGGCTTGAAAAGAGGGCATGTTATAGAAAAGGTGGTGCTGGACGTTTTAAAACACAAAGGGATGGAAAGCCCCAGGACCTGATTAAGTGTATCACAGGGCATTGTGGGATGCAAGGGAAGAAATTGTGGAGCCCCGAGCAAAGGTATTTGTACCATTGACAGCCATTTGTAATGGGCTGGAAGGTGGCATAGTGGACAGTGAAGGAGTTTTGTTCAGATTACAAAGGGATCTTGATGATATGGGTGAATGAGCTGAAAAATTGTAGATGGACTTCAATCTGAATAAATGCAAGGTAATGCACTTGGTAAAACAAACAAAGGTAGAGTCGATACAACTACTGTTCGGACCTCAGTTAGTGTTTTAGAGCAGAGGAACCTCCGGGTTCAGGTTCATAATTCTTGAAGTTTTCATCACAGGATGGATAAGACAGTGCTTGGCATGCCTGACTATTGCTCAGCCCATTGAGTGGAGGATTTGGGACGTCATGTTGAGATTGCACAGACATTGGTGAGGCCTGTTCTGCAATACTCTGTCCAGTTCTGGTCGCCCAGTTATACGGAGGATATTATTAAGCTGCAGGGGATTCAGAAGGGATTTACCAGGACATTGCTGGGTATGGAAGGCTTGGGTTCTGCAAAATGGCTGGATAGGCTGAGTCTTTTTTCACTGCAGCCTGGAGGTTGAGACGTGATGTTATAAAAGTTTATTTTAAAAAATAAGGTATATAGATCGATTTAATGGTAGTTGTCTTTTCCACAGGATGGGGGACTCCCAAGAGAAGGGACCACATTTTAAAATTTAGAAGAGAGTGATGTTCAAAAAAAGACATGGAGGCAAATTGTTACACAGAGGGTGTTTTGATTGTGGAATGAACTTCCTGAGGAAGGGGTGGATGTGGAAAAGGATATGGGAGATATAGAATGTGGGGAAATAGATGGTGACACCTTGCAAAATGTCCATATTACAGAGGAACAAGTGTTGGATGTCTTGAAATGCATAAAAGGTGGGTAAATTCCCAGGACCTGATCAGGTGTACCCTCGAACTCTGTGGGAAGTTAGAGAAGTGATTGCTGGACCTCTTGCTGAGATATTTGTATCAGACATTGTCACAGGAGAGGTGCTGGAAGACTGGAGGTTGGCTAACGTGGTGCTATTGTTTAAGAAGAGTGGTAAGGACAAGCCAGGGAATTATAGACCAGTGAGCCTGACCTCGGTGGTGGGCAAGGTGTTGGAGGGAATCCTGAGGGACAGGATGTACATGTGTTTGGAAAGGCAAGGACTGATCAGGGATAGTCAACATGGCTTTGTGCATGGGAGATCATGTCTCACAAACTTGATTGAGTTTTTTGAAGTAGTAACAAAGAGGATTGATGAGGGCTGAGTGGTAGATGTGATCTATATGGACTTCAATAAGATGTTTGACAAGTTTCCCCATAGGAGACTGACTAGCAAGGTTCGATCTCACAGAATACAGGGAGAACTAGCTATTTAGGTACAGAACTGGCTCAAAGGTAGAAGACAGAGGGTGGTGGTGAGGGTTGTTTATCAGACTGGAGGACAGTGACCAGTGGAGTGCCACAAGGATTGGGCATAAGAATAGTGAATAGCCAAGGGTAAGGGAGTCCAAAACTCGAGGGTACAAACTGGGCGTGAGAGAGCAAAGATTTAAAAAGGGAGCTGAGGGGCAACATTATCCACAGAGGATGGAGAACAGACAGAACCTTCTGCCAGGGGCTCATGGGAGAAACAAGAACAATGACAACATGGAAAAGACCTTTGGGCAGGTACATAGAGAGGAGAAGGTTTGAAGAGCTAAGGGTCAAACGCAGGCAAATGAGACTCATTCAGTATAGGAAACGTGGGCAGCATTGACGAGTTGGACCACAGGTTGTGTTCCGTGCTCTATCACTCTGTAGCTAGGTAAAGAGTATTACAGTACGGAAATAAAGCACGTTGTAGACACTGAAGCAAGTTACAGTGATAGGGACGGTAGTCTGGAATCCAGTACGTTTCAAATATGTGGAGGGACTATCGGGAATTGAGCTGGTTACAGGGACAACTACTTTTATAGGAGGTAAAAATTACTTAAGACACTGGTGCACAAGCCATGCCATAGATACGGTGTTGCAGAGTAGTGAGTCTTAGTACAGTGTTGGAGGGGGAACACAGCACAGAAAGATCCCAGGCAGCATTCACAACATCTCGTTGGAGGCCTGCTTTCCCCTCTGTTGACCTAATGTTCACTAAGACAGCACAGGCCTGGATTGATAACTATGAACTCCCATGCTGTCTCAGTGCAATGTAAGTTAATGTAGACGTGGTGATTGATCCAGGGGTGTTTTTGTACTGTACTGTGCTTCCCCTCCAGCACTGTATCTATGTCATGTCTTGTTAGATTATATTTGAAACCCTCTCAGTGCTCTCTGCTCTGTGCACTGTGAGTGATCTTACCTCACTGAAGGTTTTATTGAAGACTCCACACCTCTGTGCCCTTTGTCTCTCAGGCTGACCAATCAACTTCAATGAGGTGTTGGACGAGACACCCAGCAATTGGGAAGTCAGGAACTTCCTGATTATCTACAAGGGACAGAGAAATAGACAGAATGGAAAATTAGACTGATGCAGTGAGGGTTACATAAGGAAAATGGAAATGAGCCCCACAGTGGCGGCACGGTGGCACAGTGGTTAGCACTGCTGCCTCACAGCGCCTGAGACCTGGGTTCAATTCCTGACTCAGGTGACTGACTGTGTGGAGTTTGCACGTTCTCCCCGTGTCTGCGTGGGTTACCTCCGGGTGCTCCGGTTTCCTCCCACAGTCCAAAGATGTGCGGGTCAGGTGAATTGGCCATGCTAAATTGCCCGTAGTGTTAGGTAAGGGGTAAGTGTAGGGGTATGGGTGGGTTGCGCTTCGGCGGGTCGGTGTGGACTTGTTGGGCCGAAGGGTCTGTTTCCACACTGTAAGTAATCTAATCTAAGAGATATGGAAAATCCCACTCCATCCCTGGCCTGTGCTGTTGCATCTTTCTGGAGTGGAGAATTCTGTTAGCTCAGGATCTGGAGTAACTGCAAGAGCGGAAGGCGCTAACAGAGGCGGCAATTAGATCCACACAGTATGGATACCACATGGAGGGAGACTGAGTGATATCACTAGAGTGCTGGAAGACCTCAGAATCATACAGTCATGTTGGTAGAATGGGTTTAGCTTCATGATGCCCTGGTATCAGTGCTCAGGGATGAGCAACCAGTGAGCAGGCGAATTGATGGCCGAGTGGCATTATTGCTCGAGCATGTATCCAAAACTTCAGCTAATGTTCAGGGGAAGTGGGTTTGAATCCCACCATCAATAATTTTAAAAATAGTAATTAACAATCCATAAATAAATATGAAACCATTGCTGATGTACAAAAAACCCAAACACTTGTCCTTTCTAGAAGGACATCTGCTCATCCTCACGTGGTCTTCACAATGTCCCCAGAGCAAAGTGTTTGCCTCTCAATTACCCGCTAAAATGACGGAGCAAGTTACTCAGCTCAAAGGCAGCTCGGGCTGGGCAAGAAAGGCTGGTCAGTCAGAGATACCCATATCCCATATCCATTAGGTTGGTCCCCCTGGAACTGTGCTGGGACCAGTGTCCTGGCCAATCATGTCGGTGGATTACTGACAGAGAGGAGGCAGGGGCAGGATGCAGGTGAAAGGAGCTTTCCAAATCCAAAGGGACAAGGTGAAGTATGGGAGCAGTACGGGGATGTGACTGAAGACAAGCAGAAAGGAACAGGAAGGGACAGAGTTTAACTAAAACTGTACATCAGGGAATAGGTTTGTGACAGGAAATTATGGGAAAGAGTAAATTATGGGTTTTTTTATGGATAATGTCTCTTGAATAAGGTAGATTCATTTGTGACAATGAGATAAAAGAGATTTAGACAAATGAGATACGTGATTCCAGGGTGAGCAAAAGGTGGACAGAAATAATCAATGGATCACAACCTTGCAGAACCTCAGGCAAAATGCACAACGAGAACTATAATGGATAACAAGGGCATTACAGAGAAAGCATTTGCCCTCAGATCATGAAGTAGAGTCAGCCTGAATGTAAATTCTGGCTACTACTTGTCAAGGACACAAGCAGCGGAACAGTTTTAGCCACTGAACAGCATTCCATTGTTCATCACTGCATTACACAGGAACTCATTGGAATTTTTTAACAAACACATTGTGATAATTTTGGGAAACTTCAATATTCACATAATCTGGGACAGTCACACTGACAACAGTGATATTGGAAGAGGAGTTCAGAGAATTTTTTTTCAGTGTGTCTTGGAATAACAAATTGTGCAACTGGTTAGGGACATAACTATGACAGAGCGACCGTTGTGTGATCAAACTTAGTGAATGAGTAATGTCACCTGCAGAGATCCTCAGGGAAATTGTGATAAAGTGCAGTTTAAAAAAAATAAAGTTTTAAAGTGAATCACAGAAAGGACAAACTACAACTACAAATAAAAATAGCCAATTACATGGGTTTGAGATGAGAACTGACCAAGGTAAAGAGGCGAAACAAACTGAAATATGTGCCTGTAAATGTACAGTGGAAAACATTTGAAGGTACAGTGTAAATCACTCAACAAAAGGACATTCCACTGAAACAGACAACACCTCATCAAGAAATTCCCACCGGCCCCTCACTCAGGACAAAATGGATCATATTAAATTATGAGGCTTCGAAGATCAACAAAAATTACTTGAAATCCTGAAATGAGGTTGTGTTTTAGGAATAAGTTTTAAAGGGATTGCAAAGGGTCTGCTAGCAGGAGGGCGGCAGTGGGAAGGGGAATTACTGTCAGGGTATAATGTCCCAAAAGGAACCTGGAGGGCTGAAGGTGCCGGAGGTGGTGAGAGTGTTACAGAGAGTGGTCAGGGCCTGAACGGTGTTACAAAGCCAGTACAGATTGCTGCAGCTGGAGGGGTTTTCAAAGATAGGGAGGGACATATGTATTTTTATTTATTCATTCATGGTATGTGGGTGTTACTGCTAATTACCCAGAGGACAGTCCAGAGTCAGCCATATTGCAGGGGGTCTGGGGTCACATGTTAGCTAGACCAGGTTAAAATGCAAGATGTTCTACACAAAAGGAGGTCAGTGAACCAGATGAGTACTTCCCCCTGATCAACAACCCTTTTATAATGGCCTGACCAATGTCTTGTACAGATACAACATGACATCCCAACCCTTACTCTTAATGCTCTGCCCAATGAAGGTAACCATGCCAAACACCTGCTTCAACAGCTGTCTACCTGTGACACCACTTTTAAACAACTGTGTACCTGCATCCCTGGGTCTCTGACGGACAACACTACCCAGGGCCCGAACATTAACTGTACAAGTCTCACCCTGGTTTGTTTCACCAAAATGGAACACCTCACATTTATCTAATTAAACTCCATCTGATATTCTTCAGCCCACTATCCCAGCAGTACTGTTCATCCTGTTGGATCATAGATAACCGTCTTCACTGTCCACTTTCCCACCAATGTCAGTGTCGCCCAAAAAAACTTACTTACCAGGAAACCAATATTCCCATCCAAACCATTTATCCAAATGACAAACAACAGGGGACCCACTCCACCACTGGTCACATGCCTCCAGTCTGAAAAACAACATGTTTCCCATCACCCTCTGTCTCCAACCATCAAGACAATTTTCTGTCCAGATAACTAGCTCGTCCTGAATGCCATATCCTTTTACACCGAACTGAGCTTAATACCCAGTTTACTATACGACACGGAGAACACAGAACAGCACAGAACAAGACCCTTCGGCCATGATGACATGCCAATCTTTTATCCGACCGTAAAGTAAAAAAAAAGTGGCAGATAGAGTTTAATTCAGGTAAATGCAACGTACTGCACTTTGGGAAAGTAAATCTTAGTAGGATTTATACACGAAATGGTAAGGTCCTAGGGAGTGTTGCTGAACAAAGAGACCGTGGGGTGCAGGTTCATCGTTCCTTGAAAGTGGAGACCTAGGTAGATAGGATAGTGAAGGTGGTGTTTGGTATGCTTTCCTTTATGGTCAGAGTATTGAGTACAGGAGTTGGGAAGTCATGTTGCGACTGTACAGCACATTGGTTCGGCCACTGTTGGAATATTGCGTGCAATTTTGGTCTCCTTACTATCAGAAAGATATTGGGAAACTTGAAAGGGTTCAGAAAAGATTTACAAGGATGTTGCCAGGGTTGGCGGATTTGAGCTACAGGGAGAGGCTGAACAGGCTGGGGGTGTTATCCTTGGAACGTCGGGTGGCTGAGGGGTGACTTTATAGAGGTTTACAAAATTATGATGGATATGGATAGGGTAAATAGACAAAGTATTTTCCCTGGGTTTGGGGAGTCCAGAAATAGAGGGCATAGGTTAAATGAGAGTGGAAAGATATAAAAGAGACCTCAGGGGCAACTTTTTCAAGCAGAGGGTGGTACGGTATGGAATGAGCAGCCAGAGGAAGTGGTGGAGTCTGGTACAATTGCAACATTTAAGAGGCATTTAGATGGGTATATGAATAAGAGGGGTTTGGAGGGATATGGATGGGGTGCTGGCAGGTGACACTAGATTGGGTTGGGATATTTGGTCGGCATGTACAGGTTGGACTGAAGTGTCTGTTTCCATTTTGTACATCTCTCTGACTCTAACTTCCATACCCTTCATTTTATTATCATCCATGTGCCTACCCAGAAGTATACTAAATGTCCCTAATGCATCTAATTCTACTGCCACCGCTGGCAGTGCATTCCACTCAGCCACCACTCTGTATGTAACGATCCCACCTCCGAAATCTCCCCTTAACCATCCGCTAATCACCCGAAAATTATACCCCCTTGTAAATAGCTATTTATATGAGGGTAAAAAATATCTCTTATTATTCATCTATGTATGCCTCGCATCACCTTGTTCACCTCTGCCAAGTCGCACCTCACCCTTCTTCACTCCAATGAGAAACGCTTTAGCTCCCTCAACCTTTCTTCATAAGACATGCTCTCCAGTACAAGCAGCATCCTGGTAAATCTCCTCTTTATTCTCTCTAAAGCTTCCACATCCTTCCTGTAATGAAGGGTCCAGATCTGAACACAATATTGCAATTGGGGTCTAACCAGGGCTCTATAGAGCTGCAGCATAACCTCACCGCTTTAAAACTCAATCCCCAAACTAATGAAATCCAACACAATATATTCCTTCTTAACAAGCCTATCAGCTTGCGCAGCAACTTTGAGGGATCTATGGAATTGGAACCCAAGATCCCTCTGTTCCTCCATACTGACTGCTAAAGATCCTGCCTTCAATCCTGTATTCTGCATTCTAATTTCAATCTTCAAAATGAATGATATCACACTTTTCCTAGATTGAACTCTATCTGCCGTTTCTCAGCCCAGCTCTGCATCCTGCCAATATCCCATTGCAACCTACAACAGCCCTCCACACTGTCAGCCACTCCACCAACCTTCGTGTCATTGGGAAACTTACTAACCCACTCTTCCACTCACACATCCAAGTCATTCATAAACTCACAAAGAGCAGAGGTCCTGTCACCTCTCCCTGCAAAAAAACACTGTTCACGGAGCTCCAGCATGAATTGCTGCTATCTATCATCGCCCTCTGTCTTCTGTGGGCCAGTAACCCTGTATCCAGACAGGTTTCTCTGTATCCAATGTCTCTGTACTTTCTGAATGAGCCATAAAGGTATTTTGAAACATTCTCAAAAGATTCAATAAGATTTAGAAGGCATGACCTGCCCCTTACAATTCCATGCTGACTATCCCTAATCAAACTATGGTTTTCCAAGGAATAATAAATCCTGTCTCCCAGAGTCCTCTCCACTAATCTGCACACCACAGACATAAAACGGACAGGTGTGCAATTCCAAGGATTATCCCTATTCCTTTCCTTAACAAGGAAATAATATTTTCCTGTCTCCAATCATCTAGTCCGACTCCAGTGGACAGTGAGGGTGCAAAGGTCATCACCAGGTGCGCAGCAATCCATTCCCTCGCTTCGTGTAGTAACTTTGGACGCATCCAGTCTGGTTCAGCGACTTATCTATCCTTATCTTTTACAAAATTTTCAGCACATCCTCCTTAACATCCACCTGTTCACGTACATCAGCCTGTTTCACGCTGTCTTCACAAACAACAAGACCCTTCTCATCAGTGAACACTGAGGCATAGTATTCATTAAGGACCTCCCCTACCTCCTGTGACTCCAGGCACAAGTTCCTTCCACTACACCCAGATTGGCCTTATCCTCACTCTGACCATCCTCTTGTTCCTCCCATAAGCGGAGAAAGCCTCACGGTTTTCCTTAATCCTTCCCAACATTGTTTTTTCATGCCCCTTTCTAGTTGCCCTAAGTCCATTCCTTGGTTCCTTCCTGGTACGTTCAGAGAATCCCGACAGTGTGGAAACGGGCGTTTGACCCAATAACTCCATATCAACCCTCCAAACAGTATCCAACACAGCCCCATTCCCCCACCCCATTACTCTCCATTTGCCCTGACTAATGCACCAAACCTACACATCCATGAACACTATGGGTAATTTAGCACGGCTGAGTCACCTAATCTGCACATCCTTGGGCTGTGGGGGAAAACCGGAGCACCTGGAGGAAACCCACGGAGAGACTGTGCAAACTCCCCACAGACAGTCGCCTGGGGCTGTAATCGAAATGGAGTCCGTCGTGCTATGAGGTAGCAGTGCTAACCATTGAGACACTGTGCCATCCAATGTGACTCTCTGGAGCCCTGTCTGATCCTTGCTTCCTCAACTTAAGTAATCTTCCTTCTTCCTCTTGGCTAGATGCTAAAGTCCATGTGGACAACGTTGACTGCTCTGCCTTCATCTATCTCTTGGCCACCTCCTCGAAGAGTTAATCCCGTTTGTGAAACGCGGTTTTCCACTCACAAAGCCATGCTGATCATCTCAAATCAGCCCGTGCCTTTGTAAATGTAAGGAGCTCCTTTCTCTCAGAATCGTCTCCAAGAACTTCCCCATCACTGGGTTCACGGGGCTGTAATTTCCTGGCCTTTCCCTGCAGCCCTTAAGTGATGGAACAGGATTAGCCAACCTCCAGTCTCCGACATCTTACTGTGTCTGTTGATAATATAAATACCTTTGTTAGGGACACTGAAATCTCTTCCCTAGCTTCCCACAATATTCTAGGATAAACCTAATGAGCTACTGAGAATTGATCTACCTTTATTTGTTTTAAGATTCCAGCAATTTCTCTTTTCTGTTGAGAATTATTTCCAAGACATCACTATTTATTTCCCCAAGTTCCCGAACTTCCATGTCCCTCTCCACAGTAAATACTGTCAAGACTATTTTGTCTAATATCTCACCCATCTCATCTGGTTCCACACATGGGTGACCTTATTGATCTTTAAGGGGCCCTATTCTCTACCAAGTTACTCTTTAGCCCTGACTGAAACTTGCACAAAGGCTTCTGATAAATCAAATACACCACATCCCCCATACCACTACACCTCTCCTACACCCTTACAGCTCTGCCATTTATATTCACACCAACAAATTAAATCCAACAGGCTCAGAAACAAATTCTCTTTTATCAAATGTGTTTAATAAGGGTCCAGTTATTGTATACTGACATATTATTTCTAACAATGTCAGTATGGTCCCGACGTACTGTCAGGCTAACACCGTTTGGTTTCAGACTGACAGCAGAAAGGGTTGAGGGAGTTCTTGTTTATCAATCTGAAAAAGGTAGCTCACAGGGTCAGCAAGTAATAGAGAAGACAAATCAAATGCTGACATTTATTACAGAGGGAATGGAGTCTAAAAATAAGCAGGTCTAACTAAATCGATGCAAGGTTCAAGTCAGACCACACCTCGAATATTATGAACAGTATGAGTACCTGAAAGAAATATATTGTCGCATTGGAGGAAGGTCAGAGAAGGTTCACTCGGCTGATGGAGTAGATCGAGGTTGAACCCACTGAAGTTCAGATAATGAAAAAGGAATGGAATGAACCATCCAAGATTCTGAGGGGCTCTGATCGGGCAGATGCTGGGAAGTTAGAAAATAGAACAGTAGATCACAGCAACATGTCCTTCGGCCCACCACGTCTATGCTGTCCATGATGCTATTCTAACTTTTATCATCTGCCTGCACATGGGTCCATATCCCTCTATTCTCTGCCCATTCATGTTTCTGTCTAAATCCCACTTCAAAACTTTACTCACGTTTCTGTTTCTATGACCTCGCTTGGCAACTTCCACTCTCTAAAATCTTTGCCTCACACACCTCATTTAAACTTTCTCTTTCTCACTTTAAACCTCTGCGCTCGAGTATTTGAAACTTTCACATTGGAGAAGAGATTCTGACTATCCACATTATCTATCTCTGTCCTAACGTTATATTCCTGTACCTGGTCACCTGTCAGCCTCTGATACTCTCACAAAACAATCCAACTTTGTTTAATTTCCTCTTACACACCTAACACACCCTTAAAAACCCTAACACAGGCAATGTGCTGATAAACCCCTTTTGTATCCTCTCCAGATCCTCCCCATCCTTCCTATTGTGTGGGGATGAGAACTGCACACAGTTCTCCAAATGTGGCCAAACAAACATTTTATACAATTACAGCATCAGATGCAAACCACTTTACTCAACGTTGTGACCAATGAAGGCCAGTGCTCCATTTGCTTTCCTTCCCATCTGAAACACTTCTGTTGCTATTTTCTGGGGTTTACTGACTTGCACCAAGATCCTTCTGTAAATTAGTATCCCTCAACATCCTAACTTTCTTCTTGACTTTGACATCATCTCACACTTGTCCAGATTAAACTCAATTTGCCATTTCTGTCTATCTCTCCGACTGTTCTGTAACCTCCTGCAGATTTTAATGAATCGGGGAAACAAGGGTTTTGTGGAAAAGGCAGGAAAGTAGAGTTCGAGAGTATCAGGTCTGCCATGATCTGACTGAAGGGTACAGTATACTCAATGGGCCAAATGGCCTCATTCCCCTCCTACATCTCATGGTCTGAGCACAAACTCAATATGTCCTGCATAATATTATGGGTTTCTGCTCACAAAACTACTTTATAATGGGATTATTGTATATTTATTAGTACACAGCATTTGATCTACAAATATGATATGATGTTTTAGAAAACCATCTCACATACAATCCAGGATTCTATCTGTTACAGCACTGATACTCATTGCTGTACCAGTCGGCATGGAGACCACTGTCACACACAGTTACTGTACTGCCCTTGCCATAAGTACATTCAGTGTCCTGACTGTAACCACATTGACATTCCCATCACTGGTTGGTGCCTACAATAGAATTCCTGCTAACGATTGTTGCTGCTGTTTGCTTATTCTCAGCTCCACTTTTGATATTCAGATCCATGTGACTGTCTCATTAATGCATTAACCTCATCCTTCCTTCACAACTTGTTGTCTTTTTGCCTAGTCTGCCTATTGGGACTAGATTGGATTGGAATATCTGCTCAGCATGGATGGGTTGGACCAAAGGGCCGGTTTCTATACTGTACATCTCTCTGACTCTAATGACTCTATCCCAACAACCCTTCAGTATTCACCTCCCAGCGATGGTCATTCTGCAGCTAAATCTCCGAAATGACAGTTCCATCATATCTGTTCACTGTCATTCCATCTTCCTTATGGCGAATACAGGGAGTCATTCCTCATTAGTGTTCAGTTGAACAGATGGGTAGAGTTTACAGAGATAGGCAGGCTTACAGGGACTCGAGGATGTTAGAGTTAAACAGAGTTACATCTGGTCAAGAGTGATCATGTAACAAAGGGATTTGGGGATTGGAGGAATTTACAGAGATAGATGGAGCTGTATTAGCTTCTGGAGATAGGGATAGGGATGGAGAAAGGAAGAGGTAGGCAGACTGAGAGGCACAGACAGGGGGGTGTTTCATCGAGGAGAGTATTGTTTATACTTACAGGGATATGGAAGGTTGTGGTGACAGAAGACGTTTACAGATATAAGAAGGCATCTAGGCTCTGGAGGCTACATATATCGGAAGGCAATGGAGAATGCCTGGTTACTGGGTTGGAGACAGTTACACAAATGGGGAGGGTTGCACAAACTGAAGGAGGTTCCTGTGGTTGCGAGGGGTATGGTGTCGGGAATAAGGTGAAATTTAACAAGATAAAGATCAAAGAATTGGAGAAGGACAAGGAGATTACAATTTTTCACAATGAAGGAAGGGCTGTAGGAGGTGGAGAAGTTTACATAGGTAGGGATCGATGGAGAGGTTAAAGACAAATACATTGACATGGAGGGTGGTATTGGTGGGAGAAGCTTACAGGAATAGACAGGTCTGTCGGGGTTTACAGGGATGAAGAATTAACTATCGACTGCAGATGTTTAGGAATTAGTGTGTTCGGAAAGGGAGAACCTGACAGAGATAGAGACAGAGACACAGAGAATGGTGTGTACTAGATGAGATTCCAAACAGAGGAAGGATTATCGGGACTGGAGGATATTACAGAGATCACTAACACAGCATGGGTCAGGATTGATGCCTGCGATCCCCTGTGCTGTTGCATTGAGGACCAGTACAGAAGAGGTGAAAGCAGAACCCTCACAAGATGGTGGGAATGAAGCCTAGAATGTTGCTGTTCCTTGCCCAGCTCTGTATCTATGTCCGGTCTTCCAGTTCTGAATATAGAGGTCTACTGCCTCCACCTTGTGCTGTTTACTGTGAGTGATCTTAGTGGCTGCAGGATTTACTGAAGGCTCCAGGTCTCCCTCTCCATCTCACTCTCTGGCTGACCAACCAGCTTCAATGAGGTGATGGATGAGGCAGGAGTTAGGAACATCCTGATTACCTGCATGAGACAGAAAGGTAAATTAGACTGATGCAATGAGGATAACTCATGCAGAGTGGTACTGAGTCCAGCAGAGATCTCGGAAATCCCAGTCTCCATCCCTTGCCGGTGCTGCTGCGTCTCTCTGGAGTGGACAATTCTGTTGACTCAGGGTGTAAGAGGGAGAAATGCTGATAGAGGCAGCAAATAGACCGACACAGCGAGGGATACCACATGGAGAGATACTGAGTGATATCACATTATTAGACATTGCATCAACAGGGAATTGTTTGAATTTTTAACAATGGCACTGGGATAATTGTGAGGGGATTCAACCTTCCTGTCTAATCATCTATTTGGCAGGGCCCTTCCACAGACTCTGTTACACTTGAGGCAGAAGTTGGACATGGAAAGGGGGTGGGTGGGGCATTGGTGTGACAGTGCGTTCCTTGTGCTGTTTTCTCCTGATTCCCATTTTCCCCACAGAAAGTCTCGAGGTGCTTTACACCTTCCGAATGCTCCTTCCCCACTTCGGACGGTCTTGGCCGATTTGATTAAGAGATGAAAACAAAACGATCAATTCTGAAGAAGCCAAAATTTAGAAATGAGGAGGACTGCAGTAGGAAGAGGAAACATTGTCAGCGTTTAATCAGATGATCGGAACAGGGAGAATTGAAGGTGCTGGAGTTGATGAGTGTGTTACAGAGAGGGGCAAAGGCCTGAACAATGTTACAAAGCCAGTACGGATTGCTGCAGCTAGAACTGTTTGCAAAGGTAATGGATACCAAAGGCATGACAGGGAACGTATTTGGCCGCAGATCATGAAGTAGAGTCAGTCTGAATGTAAATTCTGGCTCCTACTTGCCAAGGACACAAGCAGCAGAACAGTTTTAGTCACCGAACAGCATTCCAATGCTCATCACTGCATTACCCAGGAACTCATTGGAATTGTTTTTAACAAAGGCATTGTCATAATTTTGGAAAACTTCAATATTCGTATTATCTGGGACGATCACGCGGACAACATTGATATTGGAAGAGGAGTTCGGTTAATTTTTTTTACAGTGTTGCACATTGTGCAACAGGCTCGGGACATAACTATCGCAGAGCGACCGTTGTGTGATGAAACTTAGTGAATGAGTAATGTCACCTGCAGAGATCCTCAGGGAAATTGTGATAAAGAAATATAAAGTTTTAAAGTGAATCACAGAGGGCAAGCTACAACTAAAAACAAAAACAGCCAATTACATGAGATTGAGAGGAGAACTGACCAAGGTAAACAGCCTAAACAGACTGAAACCTGTGTCTGTGGAAAACATTTAAAGGAACAGTGTGAAACACTCAACAGAAGGACATTCCATTGAAACCGAAAAACCCTCAGCAAGAAATCCCCACTGTTCCCTCACTCAGGACAAAAGGGATCATACAAGATTGTGAGGCTGAAAAGATCACCACAAAGTACTTAAAATCCTGAAGTGAGAGTGTGTTTTAGGAGTAAATGTTAAATGGATCGCAAAGGGTCTGCTAGCAGGAGGAAGGCTGTGGGAAGGGGAATCATGGTCAGAGGTTAATGACACAATAGGAACAGGGAGAGGTGAAGGTGCTGGAGGTGGTGAGAGTGTTACAGAGAGTGGTCAGAGCCTGAATGGTGTTTCAAAGCCAGTACGGATTGCTGCAGCTGGAACTGTTTGCAGAGGTACGGAAGGACATAGGTATTTTTATTTATTCATTCATGGGATGTGGGTGTCACTGTCTGGACTAACATTCTTTGACCCAACTGCTAATTACCAGAGGGTAGCTCAGAGTCAGCCATATTGCTGTGGGTCTGGAGTCATATGTCAGGCAGACCAGATTCGAATGTCAGATGTCTTTCCCTAAAGGAGGTAAGTGTACCAAATGAGTTCTTCTTAATGAACAACATTTTTTTTATATGATAGCCTCGCCGATGTCTTTTACAGATACAACATGACATCCAAACTCCTACCCCAATGAAGGTAACCATCCCAAACACCTGCTTCAATAACCTGTCTACTTGTGACACCACTTTCAAAGAACTGTGTACCTGTATCTCTGGGTCACAGACTGACAACACTACCCAGGGCCCGAAC
Source organism: Hemiscyllium ocellatum (assembly GCF_020745735.1). Lineage (NCBI taxonomy): Eukaryota > Metazoa > Chordata > Chondrichthyes > Orectolobiformes > Hemiscylliidae > Hemiscyllium > Hemiscyllium ocellatum. The sequence goes on along the minus strand of NC_083429.1, from coordinate 1,660,012 downwards.
AATAACTGTACAAGTCCCACCCTGGTTTGTTTCACCAAAATGGAACACCTCACATTTATCTAATTAAACTCCATCTGCTATTCTTCAGCCCACTATCCCAGCAGTATTGTTAATCTTGTTGTATTATATATAATCTTTTCCACTAACCACTTTCCCACCAATGTTAGTGACACCCAAGAAGCTTACTTACCAGGAAACCAATATTCCCAACCAAACTATTTATCCAAATGACAAACAACAGGGGACCCACTCCACCGCTGGTCACATGTCTCTAGTCAGAAACACATGTCTCCCATCACCTTCTGTCTCTTACCATCAAGCCAATTTTGTATCCAGTTCACAAGCTCCTCCTGAATGCCATATCCTTTTTACACTGATCTGAGTTTATCACCCAGTTTACCAGACAGAACATAGAACACAAAATAGTTCAGCCCAAGACCCTTCGGCTTTGATTTCATGCCAACCTTTTATCCAACTATAAGATCAAACTAACCTACATACCCGACATTTTACTATTATCCACGTGTGGGCGGCACGGTGGCACAGTGGTTAGCACTGCTGCCTCACAGCACCTGAGACCCGGGTTCAATTCCCGACTCAGGCGACTGACTGTGTGGAGTTTGCACGTTCTCCCTGTGTCTGCGTGGGTTTCCTCCGGGTGCTCCGGTTTCCTCCCACAGTCCAAAGATGTGCGGGTCAGGTGAATTGGCCGTGCTAAATTGCCCGTAGTGTTAGGTAAGGGGTAAATGTAGGGGTATGGGTGGGTTTCGCTTCGGCGGGTTGGTGTGGACTTGTTGGGCCGAAGGGACTGTTTCCACACTGTAAGTAATCTAATCTAAGTGTCTGTCCAAGAGTCTGTTAAACGCCCCGAATGTGCCCTATTTTACTACCACCATTGGCAGTGCATCCAACCACCTACCATTCTCTATCCTCTTATCCATCCTCTAATCACCTTAAAATTAAGTCGCCTTGTTGTAGCCATTTATTCCATAAGAGGAAAAGTCTCTGACTATTCACTCTCTCTCTGTGCCTCTCATCACACTGTTCACCTCTACAGGGTTGCCCCACCCCTTCTTCATTCCAATGAGAAAAGCCTTAGCTCCCTCAATCTTTCTTCATGAGAAATGTTCTCCATTCCAGGCAGCATCCTCGTAAATCTCTTGTGTACCTTCTCTAAAACTTGCACATCCTTCCTGTAAACAGGGGACCATAATTGAACACAATATTCCAAGTGTGGTCTCACCAGGTCATTATAAAGATGCAGAAAAACCTCACTGCTCTTAAAATCTATCCGCTTGCTAAGGAAATCCAACATAATATATGCCTTTTTTAACAACCCTACCAACGTGCGTGGCAACGTGAGGGATCTATGGACATGGACCCAATGGTCTCTGTTCCTCCACCCTGCCAAGCATTCTGCCTTTCACCCTGTATTCTGATTTCAAATTCGACCTTCCAGAATGAGTCAATTCACACTTTTCCAGATTTAACTCCATCTGCCACTTCCAGCCCAGCTCTGTGTCCTGTCAATGTCCCATTGCAACCTACAACAGCCCTCAACATTCCCCACCACTCCACCAACCTTCATGTTATTGACAAACTTACTAACCCACTCTCCAACATCCACATCCAAGTCATTTATAAAAATCCCAGAGAGCAGAGTCCCAGAGCCGATTGTTACAGAACCCCACTGGTCACTAAGCTCCAGGCTCAATACTGTCCATCTGCTGCCATACTCTGTCTTCTCTGGGTCATCCAATCCTGTATCCAGACAGATAGAAATCCCTGTATCCCAATTATCCTTCTTTTCTGAATGAGCCATCAACGTCTTCTGTCATATTCTTAAAGAATACAATAAGATTTGCGAGGCATGGCCTGACCCATCACAAACCCACACTGACTGTCTAAAATTTAACTATGATTTTCCAAGTAGTAATAAATCCTGTCTTTTGAGTCCTCACCAATAATATGCACACCACAAACATAAGACTAAACATGTAATGCCCAGGATTCTACCTCCGTAACAGGAGGGTGGTAGGGGTTAAAGTTAGGGAGGAATATCAGGACAGGAGAGTTTTGCAGACATTAGGAGGGTTGCAATGCCAAAAAGGAGGCTTCAGTAATTGTGAGGTTTCATCGTGATTAGGCATTTGAGGAAGGAGGGAGGGAGGATTGGAGGGAAATGACGTGTTTCACAGTTTAGGTGTTTTGTTAGGACTGCAAGAGGTTACTGAGTCGGGGACGTTTAAGCATAAACATGGTTTTGGTTGCAATGGCAGGAAGAGGATACAGAAAGCTGGAGAGTATGGGGTCTGAACGAGGATACACAAATGGGAAGAGTTGTCAGGAGTGGAGGTGTTTACAGAGACAGCAGTGGTCTGATCTGGAGCAGAGGACCCAGATTGGGCAGGTTGTGGGACTGGAGGTGGCTTCACAGGGAGGGAGGACCAAAGAGGCTCAAGAGGTTACAGAAATGTGGAGAGCTGTAGGGCCTGCAGGAGTTCATGGGGTTGGGGAGGAGGAAAGGATGGAGCAGTGTACAGGGATAAGGAAGTTGATAGGAAAGGTCTGATCACAGACAGGGACTATTTAGGGAATGGAGCAGATTAAAGAGATAATGCAGGTTGTATAGGCTGGAAGAAAAAACGGGACTGAATAGGTTTAGTGATGTCGAATGGCTTAGGTTCTGGGGTTATTTAGACATGGAGGGGGTGGAATCGGACAGATTTTCCTGGAGATAAGAAGAGCAATTTTGGCTGGAGACAGTTACACAGAAAAAGGAGCATTAGCAGCCTCCTCCAGTTTGGTCAAAGAGGGAAGGGTGACGTTTACACAGATATAGGGATGTAAGAGCTGGAAAGGTTTAGGCAGATGAATAGCTGGGTGGAAATGCTGTAAGAGCTTACATTGACAGGGTGGGTGATAGTGATGAGAGCATGTTACACAGACCGCGGTTCCTTTAGGAACTGGATTGGAACAGTCACAGGGACTGGAGAGGTTTCTACAGGTCGGAGTCTGGCAGAGACCGGAGAAGATTATAGAGTCTCCACAGACTGATTGTGTCTTTCGGGCTGGAAGAGGTTCGGTAGATACGGAAACCTTAAACCCAATGTATACGATCTTCATTTGCCAGGCCAGAGACTCAATATCCCTCATCAGCCAGGGATCCCTAAACCTGCCATTTTCCCTTCACCCTAACAGGTACATACTGACCCTGGATTTTCAATATCATACTTTTAAAAGCCTCCCATTTTCCAGTCATTTCTTTTCCTTCAAACAGACTCACCCACCCAACCTCTGCTAGGTCCTGCTTCATGGGCCCATAACTGGCTGTGTTCTTGCATAGCTCCTTAACCTGTGGACCTCTCCTATCGTTTTCTGTAGTCACGTTAAAACTAAGGCAGTTGCGGTCACTGGACCCAAAGTGCTCTCCGACTGACACTTCAGTCACTTCCTCATCTCGTTTTCTCAGGGGAGATTCAATGTTGCGCCCACCTGAGTAGAGTAGGACCGTCTACATATTGGTCAAGGAAACTTTCTTGGACCCATTTGACAAATTGTTACCCATATGGGCCTTTTATTCTCTGAGTAGACAAGTCAATCCAGGGGAAATTAAAATCTCCAATCAATACTACTCTCTTATTCCTACAGCTGTCTACAATCTCTCTAACACCTGCTCTTCTCATACCCGCTGGCTATTTGCGAGTCTGTAATACAATCCCAACAAAGTGACCACACCTTTCTTCTTTTTAACTTCTATCCATATGGCCTCATTTGATGACTCTTTCGGAATATCCTATCTGAGCACTGATGTTACGTCCTCCCTTACCAAAGGGCAACTCCCCCTCCTCTCTTACTTGTCTTTCTGTCACGCCTGTACCTTCTGTATCCTGGACCAGAGCTGCCAGTCCTGTCCTTGTCTCAGCCACGTTTCTGTTATGGCTATAATATCCCAGTCCCCAGAGCTAATCCATGCTCTGAGTTAGTCTGCCTTACCAGTCAGGCCTTGTGCATTGATATAAATGCCCCGGAAACCAGAAGTCTTTTCCCTCCCTTGACTGTGCCCCTGGATATCCTGAATAGGAAACGTGCTCCCGGTGTCTGGTGTATTTTCCTCTCTCTCTTTTTCAGAATCCCCTGGCAAACTAGATTAAACCCTCCCAGGTAACACGAGCAAATCTTCACCCCCAGGTTGCTAGTACCCCTTTGGTTCCAGTCAAACCCGCCCCACTTGTCCAGTTCACCTCTACCCTAGAAGAGATCCAAATGATCCAAGACGTAAAAACCCTCCCCCTCTACCAGCTTCTCATGCAATCATCCTTCCGATTTATCTTTTTATTTCCATTTTCACTGGTGCGCAGCACTGGGAATAATCTGGAGCTCACTACCTTTGTAGTCCTGCTTTTTAACTTCTTACCTAACTCCTAATACTCATTGACCAGATCCCATCCAACTGTATCTATGTCATGTGTACTGATGTGCACAATTATCACTGGTTTTTCACCCTCGCCCTGGAGAAACGGGCAAAACCTGACCTCCCTTTTCGGAAACAATGTAGGGAAAGGGACTGAGGTGTTAGCAGGGGAGCACTTTGACAAAGTGACCACAACTGTATTGATTTGAAAACACATATGGATAAGGACAGGCCTGATCCACAAGTGAAAGATCAAAATTGCCCTGCCCCAATCCAGACGATATTGGTCAAGAACTTTTAACAGTTGATTGTGGAGACTATTTGCAGGGAAATGGACCTCAGGCAGGTGGGAAACTTTCAAAAGAGAGATAAAATGAGAGTTCAGGTTGAGGATATTTCTGTCAGTGTGAATGGCAATGCTGATTACAAGTAGAAAATGCTGGACGAGTGGGGATATTGAGATTCTGGTCAAAAAAAAGGCGTCCATGTCATATATGGCCAGCTGGATACCTCAAAGAACATTGTGGGTACAGTAATACATTGAAGAGGGAGAGCAGTAGGGCAAACAGGAGACCTGAGAAAACTTTGGCTGATAATGCTGAGGAAAACCCAAAGGGATTCTACATGAATACTAACGACAGAAGATTAACTAGGCACAGAATGTGTCCCCTTGAAGATCAATGGGATAATCCATGTGTGGAACCATAGGAGATGGGTGAGATCCTTAACGAGAATTTCACATCAGATCTTAAAGACTGGGGAAGTCAGGGAAATAAAGTCTTCAAAAGACTCCGCATATCAGAATAAGAGTTGCTGGAGTTTTTAAAACGCCTAAAAAAAAGACAAATCCCTGAAGCTAATCATGAATATCCAAGGACACTGGAGGAAACACAGGAAGAAGTGCCCCTTAAAGAGGTATTTATATCAGTGACAGCCACTGGTGATGAGCTGGAAGCCTGCAGGTTGGTTAACGTTTTGCCAGTATTTAAAACTGCTGTGAGGCAAAACCAAGCACCGAAAGACCAATTGGCTTGATGTTAGTGGTGCGTACGGTTTGGAGGGGGCTCTGAGGGACAGGAGTTACATGCATTTCGAACGGCGAAGGTTGATCAGAGACAGTTGACGCAAAGTACACAAGTAGTGTCTCACAAACTTGCCTGAGTTTGTTGAAGAGGTGACTAAGAAGATAGAAGAAGACAGAACAGGAGACTGTGTCTATACTGACCACAGCAAGGCGTTGGACAGGGTTTAGCGTGGAACACTGGTTAGTAAGGTTAGATCACATGGGAGCAGGGAGAGATAGCCAACTGGATACAAAATTGGCTTGACATTAGGAGACAGAGTGGTGGGAGAGGATTGTTGTGCAGACTAGGGGCCTATGTCCAGCAGTGTGCCATAAGGAACAGTGCTATGTCCACTGTTATGCATCATTTACAGAAAATATTTCAGTAACAGCATAGGAGTTATTGTCTGTAAGTTTGTTGATAAAGGTCCGGATAGAACACGGGTTATAGTGGGCAGGGAATACAGTTAGCGAAGGGGATATCGAACAACTGAGCAAATGGCCAAGGAATGACAGATGGAGCTGAATTCAGGTGATGGATTCTGTTAAGACTAACCAGGGAGGACTAACACAGTTAATGGTCGGGCCCTGGGCAGTGCTGTCAAACAGAGAGAGACCAAGGGATGCAGTTTCTTGGATGTTGCATCATAGGTAGACAAGGTGGGGAAAGTGGAATTTGGCACACTTGCCCTCATGGGTCAGAGCATTGAGTACCTGAGTTGGTACATCATGATACGGCTGTATCAGACATTGCTGGGTCCCCAGTTGGAGTACTGTGGAGAATTCTGATCCTCCTGCTTTAGGAAGCATTTCCTGAAACTGTAAATGGAGCAAAGATTGATGCAGATGTCACTGATAATGGAGAGTTTTAGAGAAACGGAGAAGCCGGATAAAGCTGGAAAGCAACATGGGGGGATGAGATAGCTTTGGCAGATAAGGTTAAGGAGATTTCAAGAAAATTCTACAGCACACAAGTACAAAAAAGCAACGAGAGTGACAATAGAGCCCTGCAAAGATCAATAAGGCCATTCATGCGTGAACCACAGGAGATGGGTGAGACCCTAACTGAACATTTTATGTCAGAAATTACTGCGGTCAGGTCAGTGAAAGAAACAGTGATGGCTTGTAAAGAGTTCCCATTACAGAAGTGGTAGTGCTGGAGTCTTCGGACACAAAGGTAGAGAAAGCACTAGGTCCTGAACAAGTGTATCCCAGAACATTATGGCGAAGTACTGGCAGAGACCCGAGCAGAACTATTTCTATCATTGTCCTTCGATGATACAAATCGCAGGACGATGATTAAAACCACGAGGGATACAGGTAAGGTGATTAGCCAGAGCAGTGGAGTCCATAACTAGGTTGAATTGAAGTACAGAAGGGGGAGGTGTTCGCAATTCCGCAAAGTCTAAAAATAGATAAATCCTCTGGGCCGGATAGGATTTATCCTCGGAATCTCTGGGAAGCCAGGAAGGAGATTGCCAAGCCTTTGATTTTGATCTTTTTGTTGTCATTGTTTACAGGAATAGTGCCAGAAGGCTGGAGGATAGCAAATGTTGTCCCCTTAGATTAGATTACTTACAGTGTGGAAATAGGCCCTTCGGTCCAACAAGTCCACACCGACCCTCTGATGAGCAACCCACCCAGATCCATTCCCTTACATTTACCCCTTCACATAATACTACAGGCAATTTAGCGGCCAATTCACCTAACCTGCACATCTTTGTGGGAGGAAACCGGAGCATCCAGAAGAAACCCATGCAGACACTGGGACAAGGTGCATACTCCACACAGACAGTTGTCCAATGCGGGAATTGAACACGGGTCGCTGGCGCTGTGAGGCATCAGAGCTAACCACTGAGCCACCATGCCACCCCAAGAAGGGGAGTGGAGACAATCCTGGTAGTTCTAGACGTGTGAGCCTTACTTTGATCTGGGTAAAGTGCTGGAAGGCTTGTAAGCGATCGATTTATAATCATGTGGAGATGAATAAGTTTGATTAGGGATAGTCAACACAGTTTTGTGAAGGGGAAGGTCGTGCTTCACAAACCTTACTGTTTCTTTAAGAAGGCGAACAAAAATATGGATGATGGTAAAGCAGTTGATGTGGTGTATATGTATTTCAGTAAGGCATTTGATATGGTTCCCATGGTAGGCTATTGCCGATAATATGGAGGCTGGGATTATGAGTGAATTTAGCAGCTTGGACCAGAAATTGGCTCACAGAAAGAAGACAGAATGTAGTGGTTGATGGGAATATCAATCCTGGAGTTCAGTTACTATGGGGTACGGCCAGGATGTGTTTTAGGACTGTTGCTTGTCATTTAATATAAACGACGCGGATGAGGCATTGAAGGATGGTTAGTAAATTTACAGAAGACACTCAGGTCGGTAGAGTTATGGATGTGATGAAGAATGTTGTAGGTTATAGAAAGATATAGATAAGCTGGACGGAAAGTTCACAAATGGAGTTTAATGTGGAAAGGTTTGAGGCGATTCACTCTGGAGGGAGTAACAGGAGCACAGAGTACTGGGATAATGGTAAAATTGTTGGTAGTGTAGATGAACAAGATCTCTATGTCCATGTACATAGATCCTGAAAGTTGCCACCCAGGTTTTATGATTTTTAAGAAGCCATTCAGTGTGTAAGCTGTATTGGAAGAGGGATTGAGTTCTGGAATGATGAAATCATGCTGCAGCTTTACAAACTCTGAGTGTAGCCACATTGTTCAGGTCACTGCATTACAGGATGGATGGTGTAAGCTTTGGAAATGATTTAGAGGAGATTTACTAGGAAGTTACCTGGTACGGAGGGAAGGTCTTATGAGGAAAGGCGAGGGACTTTAAGCTGTTTTTGTTCAAAGAATGTGTTTGAGGTCAATTAAATGATAAAAGCTAAATCAGTAGGTGAGATGGGTTTGGACAGTGAGAGCCTTTTCTCTTGGATGGCGATGCCTGCCACGAGGGAAGATAGCTCTAAAATTGAGGTAATGCTAATATTAAAAAAAGATATGGGACAGATGCCAGATGTAGGTTCTTTACTCAATAGTCGG